>NC_142463.1:90310569-90462085 GCF_049115385.1 Moschus berezovskii | reverse complement strand
CTGAACTGACTGAACTGAACTGAAACAGGAGCTCATAGTCAAAAATTGAAAAAAAAAAAAAAAGCGTGCAAGGGCTGTGAGAACCAACAAATTCGAAACTAGACTCCTAAAGATTTTAAATTCAAAATTTTAGAAGTTACTCAAAATTTATAGAAATTAAGAGCTATTGTCCAGAAACATGCTGGGGAAGCCCTATAGGAACTTCGCAAGGAATTGGCATCAGGTGAAGAAGGACTGGGAGTGATCCCTGAGAGATAGAAAACAATGGCTCCAATTTACTGCCTAGGGAGAGTTCCCAAGCAAGGCACCCAATGTGAAAGTGTTAGTTGCTCAGTCATGTCCGACTCTTTGTGACCCCATGGACTGTTGCCCACCAGGCTCCTCTGTCCATGGAATTTCTCCAGGCAGGGATACTGGAATGGGTTGCCATTTCCTTTCCCAGGGTTCTTTCTGAACCAGGGATTGAACCTGGGTCTCCTGCATTGCAGGAAGATTCTTTACCATCTGAGCCACCAGGGAAGCCCCAGGGAACTAGCATAATTAACTAAATAGAAGAGTAAAATTGATGGAATGTTAAGGGATGACAGGAAGAAAGAACAGAAAAGAGGAGATTATGATGATTCAGACAGGAAATTACTCAAATTGAGTGTACAGTGGTGACTCTAGGGATAAAGGAAAAGAAACTTATTTAGCAAGGTTTAGATGTACATATTTAGTAGCAAGTCAGATGATCAGAGTTAAAGAGAAGTACAAGTCAAAAATGGCTGAGGTTTCATTATTTCTGAGGTCAGTCTGAGATGAGGAAGCTGAACACATTGGAGGATCGTGGAGATAAGAGTGTAAGTTTTTACGGAGTTCATGGGAAATACTGAATTGCAGTCTGTCATACTATGAGAAGATACTCCTCCAAATATGAAGTTATTTTCACGTGTGTAATAGTAATTTCTTATAATTTGAAAGTATTTATGTTTTTAAAAATTAAATGCATGAAAATACATTAATATTTTCTAATTAATATTATTGACATCTTATTACTTACCAACATCCTCAGTCTGGAATTTAACAGAGAGAGTGGTGATGTGTGGTATATGTCGGAAACAAAGCAGGAATACTCAGATGAAGCTAGAAGAGTTGAGACTTGAAATGTATAGCAGTTTCCGTGTGGTAGTGGAGGAGGTATGACACTATTTTTAGCCAGACAAAACAGGTTCAGAGGTGTGCAAGAGGGCATGGCACACTTGGCAACCTGAAAGAGATTTGCATCATGATTGGTGTTAGAATGGAACTCCTTGAGTTTGAATACTGTCTCTACTACAGCCCTATGACCTTGGGCAGTTCTCTTAACCACTATGATTCTGTTCTGAGGAATAAAGGAGATCATATGTTTAAGGTACTTAGTAGGCTTGCTGACACAGTAAACACTGTTTTTGCATTGATGGTGAAGATGATGATAGCTAGGGCAGGGAACTGGGAGCAGACAGAGAAGTGGCCAGATAGGGATGTGTTGAATAAATAGAGATCAGACAATGAAAAGACCATAGGCCGTGTTAAGGAGGGAAGAAAACTTGTAAGGGCATGGGGGGAGCCACTGAAAGGTTCTCTGGAGGAGAATAAAGTGGTCAGATTGTATTTTAGAATGCTTTTTTAAAAAAATTGTATAGTAGAGTCAGGGTTGGTTGTGGTCCAGACTAAGGGAGGACCATTTAGAAGGTTGTGATAATAATCTGGTCAAGAAATGGTGGTGGTTTAGGTAGAGCAGTAGCAGTGAAGATGGAGAGAAGGGGTAGATTTGGGGAAATCCAAGAGGTGAAATTAACAGTCCTTGGTAATTGATTACGTGTGGAAAGATGGGGTAGAGAAAGAGTGTCTGGATGCAGAAAGTGGGTGATTCCTGGTTCCATTTACTGCAAAACTGAAGGAGAGCAGGTGTCAGGAGGTGGTATGGGAATTGATCAGAAGTGAAACAGCTGAGGATGAAAAGTACAATTTTGTGGGATGGGATGGCTGAAGTAGAATAGATTACTCATGAATAATCTTACCTAATTTGTTTTTTTTTTTTTTTCTGCCTCAGGAGATCTGTTTGAGATGTGGTGGTTTCAGCAAGGCCTCAGTTTCCTTCCTTCAGCCCTTGTAATTTGGACGGCAGCTGCTTTCATATTTTCATATATCACTGCTATAACACTTCACCATGTTGACCCTGTTTTGCCTTATATCAGGTCAGTGAAATGTATTCTTTTGTGGAGAATGGTATGTATCATTCATGTTTTAATATTGAACTCAACATTTAATTTTAACATTTTGAAATTCAAATTCTATGTTTGATATTACAATAATAAAAGCAGAAAAAGGAAGTTGTATTTGTTTCTTTCTGTGTGATAGAGAAATATGGAGACAGATGGTTAAGGTCCAGTTAGTGAATTGTGACACCTCAATGCCTGTTTTCCAAATAAGTTTTCAAGGTTTCAGGAGATAGAGTTGGAATTATTTTCCCCTTACAATTCAAAAATACTAGAACAACAATAATAAGAATCTGCCTGCAATGCTGGGGACTCAAGTTCGATCCCTGAGTCAGGAAGATCCCCTGGAGAAGGGCATGGCAACCCACTCCAGTATTCTTGCCTGGAGAATCCCATGGACAGAGGAGCCTGGTGGGCTACAGTCCATGGGGTCGCAAAGAGTCAGACACGGCTGAGTGACTAACCATTTCACTTTCTATCAAAGATAACAGTAATGGCAAATATCAATTGATCTGCTTTCTGCATACAAGGTAATGTTCTAAGCATTCTTCTTGCTGCTGCTGCTGCTGCTAAGTTGCTTCAGTCGTGTCCGACTCTGTGCAGTCCCATAGACGGCAGCCCACTAGGCTCCCCCGTCCCTGGGATTCTCTAAGCAAGAACACCGGAGTGGGTTGCCATTTCCTTCTCCAGTGCATGAAAGTGAAAAGTGAAAGTGAAGTCACTCAGTCACGTCCGACTCTTCGAGACCCTGTGGACTGCAGCCTACCAGGCTCCTCCACCCATGGGATTTTCCAGGCAGGAGTACTGGAGTGGGTTGCCATTGCCTTCCCTGAAGCATTCTTCTTAAATAAGTTTTAAATAATTGAATCTTTACAGCCACCCTTTGAGTTCGGAACTATCACCCCCATTTGACAGAGGAAGAAATGAGGTCCAAGGAGGTTGTTTGTTCAAGGGCATATGACTCAGTAATTGATGGAACCAATATTCAGTTTGACCAGGCAAGCCATTTGATTCTAGAGACTATGATCTTACTCTTTATGACATGTTGCCTAGATTTTTCTGACACACTAAGTATCTAAATTTGTTGATAGTGTTTTTGAAATATCAAAACTACTTGTGATTTAAGTGTGGGTACTTCATTACATGTGCTATGTCCATAATCTTTTTTTTTCCAGTTATAAAGGCAATATGTGCTTATTTTAACACATTTTAAACAGTACTAGAGTGATTGTAAAAGTGAAATTCAAAGTCTTTTCCAACCTCCCTCTAGTTTCTGTCCCTCCAGAAATGATTAATGGCTTGGTTGATATCCTCCCAGTTTGGTTGTTTATAGTAGTTGTTTCATTTATTTGTATGTTTACCCTCTGAAAAATAGCCTTTCCAACACAGAAAATAGAGCACTTCTGAAAGGTGATAAACTTAAAGGCTAAATGTATCCATTTTAAATGTCAAGAAGAGATCAGGGTAATGCCATTTCATGTATTATTTCCACAATGGTATGGTGTAGTGCACAGGTCACCAACAGATTGAGTCTACTTTAAGAAGATTTATAAAATCCAAAGATATTGTAGAATTTAAGTTTCCAGTTCTAGGAATAATTTTGATAAGTCACCACTGTTCACCACTCTGATCAAAGGACCTGTAGCTTAAAGAGCCAGTTCATTCTGTAGTAACTCTAAGAGAGCATACATATTCATGAGAGTCTTTCATCATTTTTATTTCCCCTTAGAGAATTTGCTTTCATTTCAAAGAGCTCTTTATAATTTGAGGCCATTGAGTTCTTTATCAGAGTTTCAGTTCTCTGATGGTACTGCATGTGATTTTCTGATAGAACACTAAATACTTCCTTTTCTGTCTCTGTCTTCTGCCTTTTAATTTTTTTTTTGCTGATGAACTTAGTATTATTATCTGGAGAATTTTCTCCCACATTTTAATCTATGTAAACTCAGTGGTACTTTCTTCTACTTCTCCTAGGCTCAATGTCTTCATCTGAAAAATGATAAAGTTAGAGTAGATACTCTGTGAAGTTCCTTTCAGCTCATAGACCCTACCTGAAAGACTTTATTGTTACAGTCCCCATATGACATAACCAAATGTAAGTTTCACTTCAGAGATAAATTACAGTTTAGAGACAATTCTGCAAGTGTGCTTTAGGTGTTCTCTTGATTCAAGTTATGAATGGTAGGGTGCATAAGACTAGCCACTGGGGTATAAGAAGAAATTGTTAGAATGTCTTTTATATTTCAAAATATTTAAACTTTTATTTGGGAATTCCCTGGTGGTCCAGTGGTCAGAACTCTTCACTTCACTACCAAGGGCCTGGGTTTGAACCCTGGTTGGGGGACTGAAATCCCACAAACCATGCAACGTGGCCAAAAAAAGAACTTGTATTTAATATATGCATAATAATATAAATAACATATAATAATGATCAGACAATTTTTTTTAATGGTGTGTAAATTGCCAGGAGAAATATCAATAACCTCAGATATGCAGATGACATCACCCTTATGGCAGAAAGTGAAGAGGAACTAAAGAGCCTCTGGATGAAAGTGAAAGAGGAGAGTGAAAAGGTTGGCTTGAAGCTCAACATTCAGAAAACGAAGATCATGGCATCTGGTCCCATCACTTCATGGGAAATAGATGGGGAAACAGTGGAAACAGTGTCAGACTTTATTTTTGGGGGCTCCAAAATCACTGCAGATGGTGATTGCAGCCATGAAATTAAAAGACGCTTACTCCTTGGAAGGAAAGTTATGACCAACCTAGATAGTATATTGAAAAGCAGAGACATAACTTTGCCAACCAAGGTCCGTCTAGTCAAGGCTATGGTTTTTCCCGTGGTCATGTATGGATGTGAGAGTTGGACTGTGAAGAAAGCTGATCGCTGAAGAATTGGTGCTTTTGAACTGTGGTGTTGGAGAAGACTCTTGAGAGTCCCTTGGACTCTCCTCCTTGCAAGGAGATCCAGCCAGTCCATTCTAAAGGAGATCAATCCTGGGTGTTCATTGGAAGGACTGATGCTGAAGCTGAAACTCCGATACTTTGGCCACCTCAAGTGAAGAGTTGACTCACTGAAAAAGACTCTGATGCTGGGAGGGATTGGGGGCGGGAGGAGAAGGGGATGACAGAGAATGAGATGGCTGGATGGCATCACCGACTCGATGGGCATGAGTTTGAGTGAACTCCGGGAGTTGGTGATGGACAGGGAGGCCTGGCGTGCTGTGATTCACGGGGTCGCAAAGAGTTGGACACGACTGAGCGACTGAACTGAACTGAACGACCACTGGGTTGAAATGCAGTGCTGATGAGGCTTGGCTGTTTTTATTTGTAGGCCAGTTTGTCATTCAGATCCAGAGCAGACTTAGCCAGCCATCTTGGAAGTACATGCTGTAATTTACTTGAAAGTGAAAGTGCTAGTTACTCAGTTGTGTCTGACTCTGTGTACCCTCGTGAACTGTAGCCTGCCGGGCTCCTCTGTCCATAGAATACTCCAGGCAAGAATACTGGAGTGGTTTGCTATGCCCTTCTCCAAGGGATCTTCCTGACCCAGGGTCTAAACCCATGTCTCCTGCATTGCAGGCATATTCCTTACCATCTGAGCCACCTGGGAAGCCCCATAAGTTGTTAACTTATGGGTAATCCAAAGCAGGAGCATCATTTGGAATACCACAGTTAAAATTATGGATTTTTTTTTTCTAATTTATTTTTATTTTTTGGCAATACCGTGCGTCATATGGGATCTTAGTTCCATGACCAGGGATCAAACCCATGCCCCCTGCCTTGGAAGCACAGAGTTTTAACCATTGGACCACCAGGGAAGTTCCATGGATTTTTTCTGATTATAAGAATAATACATACGAATTTATTCTTGAAAAATTGAAAGGTAGAAGCAAAGACAAGCCCCACTCCCTGAAGATGATCAAATAGTAACAAAATCTTTTGTGTCTTAAGAAACATTGTAGAGTGGGAAGGAGCAATCCTTAGAATCCGTATTTGATACATTATTCACCAGATATTATTGATTCCTTAGTGGATATGACTTTCCTCTTTTTTTAAAATTACCATTATCAGGGTTGAGATCCTTCTTATCTGTTTCTTATATTACTTCAATTTTAGGATAAAGACTTTGTCTTTTCAATCTTTTCAGTAGTTTGAGGAAAGGGGAAGTAACTAACGTTCAGAGTGTCTTCCATGTGCCTGCAGCCATGCTAGATACTTTGCATGCATGACCACAGTTTCATTTCCTTATGTTGATCTGATGAGTCTGGGAAGGAATTAATAGCCCCATTTTTTAGATAGGGGACAACTGTGGGTATACATAGAACATACTCAAGGTTCCCCAGTTAGTAAATGGTGGGCTGTTAATCAGGATCTATGCATTTCACCCTGCACTGAAAGACAGGCATGTAAACAGACACATTGCAATACAGTGTGATCTGTGATTTTAATAGAAGTCTGCTGTGGAAGCTGTATGAGTCAGCTAGGCTGTAGAGAGGAGAGAACTCAAAACTGGTCTTGAGTGGAATCTCCAGAAGGGCAAAGGCAAGGGCTTTGTCTCTTTTATTTCCACAGTGTTTTTGTCCCTAAAATGCTGTCTAACAATCCTGTTCAGTTCAGCTCAGTCACTCAGTCGTGTCCAACAATCCTGTTAGGTGCTTGATAAATATTTTTAAAAAGTAATCAAGAAACAATTAGGTGTTAATTATAGGCAGAGAACAACAGATGCCCAAAGAGCCTGAAAGGATCTTTGGTATTTAGGGAATATTCAGGTGAGACAGATAAACATGGTGCCTGACTAAGTTAGTAATGCAGCCTCAACATGACAAGGATAGCTATTTTATCAATTTATAGTGAATTCTATTATGTGAAAAAGAAATAACCTTAAGTGATATGAGAAAAAAGTGAACATCAAATATTGATAGCTGAAATTGTCATGTTCTCATTATAAACTTAAGGGTTGAGTCATGGAATTTATAAAAAGATAATGGATTTGAAATAACCTCTTTTGTTTCTTATCCATTAGAAGAAATACACATGTATATCTAAGTCTAATGAGGACTCCTCATACCTATTTTTTTTTCTTCTAGTGACACTGGAACGGTGGCTCCAGAAAAATGCTTGTTTGGGGCAATGTTAAATATCGCCGCAGTTTTATGTAAGTAGTAAGAATGATTTTGAGAATCAAAATTTATAGCTGAATTGCCCTTTTATTCTTTCAGTACTGTTGGGTTATTTGTTTTACTTGCTAGTTACATTGAAGGAGGGTTAACACTAAATTATTGATGACAGATATGTTTCTTTTAAAGTAAAAACAATGTCTAGAAATGCTAAATTATGGAAATAAATCTTTTAAAAATATCTACAGAGCTATTTGACTACTCATGCAAATAGAAGCTGTAAAGTATAACCAAATATTCCTTGAGGTCTTAAGGGGATTTCTTAAGCAACCAGTAGAGGACAAAGAGCTATCAACACACTGACCACAACTAACCTCAACAAAATTCCTTTAAGATAAACAATTGAGAAGCTTGAGAATAGCTATGAAACTCTGTTTTGATTTTTGAGCGATATTCTAATGCCAAAGAAATGGAGTTCTACTATACTATTTTACATTCCTTTCATTATTTTTTGAGCTAATCTTTTTATTAATGGTTTACTAAAATAATGCTTTTTCCACCAATTGTGATTGTTTTAAAGAATTGGATTTTTCCATATCATGTTTGTTATTTGCTCAGGGCAAACGAGTTAAAATTATTTCAGTGTACAGAAGTTCATCTTATAACTAAAGTTTTCAGAAATATGTCTCTACAAAAGTATACCTCTGTATGTTTCCTACACTTTTAGTTCTTTGGCAATATTTTTGCAATGGAAGGTTTAATTTGGCCCTTTCTTAACCAGTAAGGACAGTCAAGGGAGGTTTTGTTTTTTTTCCCCTGTGTTACTGACCGCTGCATCTGATTGAGCCAAGTTCTAGCAATCTGAAATGAAAATGAAATGAGAGTGAGGCAAATAATCCTTTGGTGTTTTTTGCCTATGTCTATCTTATCCATATTCTTCAAACTAATTACTTTAGACTTGAATGCTAATCATATGTAATAGTTTGTATGAAGTCGCTTTAGTTATATCCAACTCTTTGGGACACCATGGACTGTAGCCTGCCAGGCTCCTCTTCCATGGGATTCTCCAGGCAAGAATATTGGCGTGGTTGCCATCCCCTCCTCCAGAGGATCTTCCTGACACAGGGATCCGCGTCTCTCATATCTCCTGCATTGGCAGGTGTCTTCTTTACCACTAGCACCACCTAGGAAGCCCCCAGTTTGTGCTTTATATAACATTTATTATTAGAGATTTTCAGAAAGCATCAAACTTACCTCTTAAATTTTTCCAAAATACTTTTAACATGAGGCCCACAGGAAGCAAAGAACTTGCTCAGTTCACACAGAGATAATAGTGGTTTTACAGTACAATCTTAAAAGTTCTTTAGAAACTACAGCTGGTTTTTTGCTTGTTTTGTTTTTTCTTCTCTCAGAATATCTTTAAAAGGAAACTATGTTTCTTGAGACTTCCCTGGTGGTCTAGTGGTTAAGACTGAGCTTCCAATGCAGGGGGCATGGGATTGATCCTTGGTCAGGGAACTAAGATCCCACATGCAGCGAGGTCAGGGGGTGGAGGGGGTAGGGCAGGGAACTCCATGTTTCTAGATACCACTGACTTTTGTGAGCTCTTTATTGGCAACTTTATTCCTTAGTTATTTATTACTTTTTGTTTTTCTGATTGTCTTTTCCCAGGCGTTGCGACCATTTATGTTCGTTATAAGCAAGTTCATGCTCTGAATCCTGAAGAGAATCGAATCATCAGATTAAACAAGGCTGGCCTTGTCCTTGGATTACTGAGTTGTTTAGGACTTTCTCTTGTGGCAAACTTCCAGGTTTGTGTTTTAGCCTAGCATAAGTATTTTCCTGAAGTACATAAAAATACATGCTAAAAAAGGAAATCTAAAGGTCCAATTACATAATCCAAGCAGATATTAGAGTAATGCTTGCTGCTATAACAAAGTCCAAAATTTCAGTGTCTTAACACAATTGAAGTTTATTTTTTACATAGATGCATCACATGCTGGTATTTTTGGTTGGTAGATGTCTTACCTTCCACAGTGATTTAAGGTCCACACACTGCCCATCTTTGGGCTTTCAAATCCTTAAGACTCTTTTGTCTTCTGCATCTAGCTGCCTGAAACAAAGAAAGCATGCAAAATTCACACCTGCTTCTTAAAAACTTTGACTTGGCAGTGACTCATATCGTTCTACTCACATTTGTTTTTGCTAGATACAAGAAAGGCTGGGAAATAAAATCTTGATGGGCAGCAGTTCCCAGGGCAACTCTATTCTATGGAAGGGATACAGAAATTTGTGTGGACAGCTAGCTAGCTGTCTACCACAAATACAGTCCTGCCTTCTGTAGTCGGTTTGTATAGTTCAGTGTTTAAAAATGTGTTTGGGGGTTTTTAGTATTTGGATAGTGATTCTTTGCTCCAGTTATCCCTTGATCGATTTAACAATATCTCTCATCACTGTATAGTAAAAATGGATTGCAAAGTGACCTTCACATTTAAAATACTACTTCTATTAGTAGCTGATAATTTTTTACACAGCCCAGTGAATTCCAGTGGGAGTTCCTGATAGCACCCATGCAAAACTGCCTTTCTCCCTTAATCTCTTTCAGTCATTAAAACAGTTTATATTTGTATACATTCTTTATTTTCAGTTTCCATTCTAATTCACATTTATCACAAGGGTCTCATTGACCTTGTAATTTTGAGTCAAATTACTTTTTCTCTTGATAATATCTATTTTCATGCAGCTTTGGACCTGTTGAATGAATATGCTGTACATCTGTTACTCATGGCTTCATTGCCTGTTTATAAGCAAACCCTGTAGCATTACTCACATAGCAAACAGTTCTCCTTCCTTCCTCTCTAAGGTAAACTTTCACTGCTTATTTAAAATGGTGAGTTAAATGCCTCTCTTCTCCCCACTTCTCTCTTGCAGAGACAAACTGTAGTTGATTCATATAGGAAAAATTGTACACAAACCAGGTCTACAAAGGATTTATACGTGCAGAGCTTAAATTGGAAGAGAGGCAAGCATTTTATTTTAAAGTAGGGACTTGTTGGTTTTATCTGTTAAATATTTCTTGAAATCATCTGCTTCTCCATTTTTTTTTTCCGACTGTCTCTACCATCTCCTTCTCAACCAGTTTAAATTTCACCGCCTCTCCTCTGGATTACTGTCTTAGCCTCCCTCATAGTTCTTCTGCATTCCCTTTAATTTGATGCTGCAGCCAAAGTAATCTTTTAGAAATATATGTACACCTCATTCCTATTTCCTTGTACCCCTGCTTAAAGCTCACAGGTCCAAGGTCACTAGAAAAGAGATAAAATCAAGAGAGAAAAAAAAAATTGTTAAATTACCAAGCTGCTTAATTATCAAAAGGTCCTGTGTAATCTGACTGCTGTCTACCTGTATAGCCTCATGCTGCATCATTGCCCCTCCTTATATTATACATAACAGGAGTCTTTCTGTGTTCCTTGAATAAGACAGGTTTACTTAACTCTGTTTCATACATTGTTTCTTCTGTTGCACATGCTACAAACCAAGCCTAAATAGATGTAGGCAGACTTTTATTTCCTCAGGGCAGTCTTTTTTGTCAGTAGATTTCCTCTTGTAAATTTCAGGTTTTCTTTCTTTTTGTTCTCTAATCCTCTGGAAACTATTTCTTTGCAGCATTTCTGTCAGTATAATCTTTTATTTATGTTTTTTAAATTTATTTTTAATTTTTTAAGTTGATATATTTCTCCATTAAGTATAGCTCAGTGGTTTCATTCACCATTGTATACCCAGCACCTAACTTTGGCCACCTAATGCGGAGAGCTGACTCATTTGAAAAGACCCTGATGCTGGGAAATGTTGGGGGCAGGAGGAGAAGGGGACAATAGAGGATAAGATGGCTAGATGGCATCACCGACTCAATGGACATGGGTTTGGGTGGACTCCAGGAGTTGGTAATCAACAGGGAGGCCTGGCGTGCTGCGGTTCATGGGGTCGCAGAGTCGGACACAACTGAGCAATTGAACTGAGCTGAACATAGTACTTAGCACAGTCATGGATTCATACTAAGTATTAATATTTGATAACTTATTGAGAGGGGCTAAAGGAACTAAGCAGGATGGATAAAAAATTCCCTGTGATTACTGTGATTGTCTGCATTTAAAGCAACCTAATAATTACAATATGGCCTTTGAAAATTCTGAATTAAAAAATTGCATTATTTAGTTTCTTTGAAAACAAGTGTGTATAAAAGCTCCAGCAAGGGAATTCCCTAGTGGTCTAGTGGTTAAGACTCTGTGCTTTCACTGCCAAAGTTTTTGTGTGTGTGTGCTCAGTCACTCAGTTGTGTCCAACTCTCTGCGGTCCCATGGTCTGTAGCCTGCCAGGCTCCTCTGTCCATGGAATTTTCTAGGCAAGAATACTGGAGTGAGTTGCCATTTTCTGCTCCAGGGAATCTTCCTGAACCAGAGATTGAACCCACGTCTCTTATGTCTCCTGCATTGGCAGATGGATTCTCTTTCAGAGGGCTTGAGTTCAATCCCTGGTTGGAGAGCTAAAATCCTGCAAGCATACAGCCAAACAATCAAAAAAAAAAAAAAAAATGCAGCAAAGCAAATATGTGTCCTCAGTGTTTAGGAATTTTTCCCATCCTAGTGTGTCAACTGAAATAAAAATATACCATGTGAGAGATGTGAATTGCAGTTTTATTTGGGGACTTATGAGGGCTTCCCCTGTGGCTCAGCTGGTAAAGAATCTGCCTGCAATGCGAGAGACCTGGGTTCAATCCCTGGGTTGGGAAGATCCCCTGAAGAAGGGAAAGGCTACCCACTCCTGTGTTCTGGCCTGGAGAATTCCACGGACTATACAGTCCATGGGGTCGCAAAGAGTAGGACGCGACTGAGCGACTTTCACTTTCACTGAGGACGGCAGCCTGGAGGCATCCTCTGAGTTCACTTTGGGAAACCGCTCCAGAGAAGTTAAGGGGGCTCCCATCAGTGTATATGTGATACTGGAGAAAGAGTACATTCAGTCGGACACACGTCTCATAGAAAGTTGCTGCTAGTCATAAGGCAGGACTATCGAAGTTAGTGCTTTTCTAAGTATGAAAGGATACAAGAATTTGGGTTCATAAAATTACCTCTGAAGGCCTGTTGTGCCAGTTTCTTGCAGCACACAGAGTGCTTCGTTCCTGATCTCTGCCCTGAGCTCTGTTCAGAGTGTTTTGAAGATCAATGATTACCAGCGCTAATCCCTGTAGGTCCAGAGTGACATTCTTTAGTTGACCCTAGAAAAACTTATCCTCAAGGAAACTTGGAAGGGATAACTAGGCAAGAGTCTATATTGATTTTCTAGAGCTGTCATAACAAAATACCACAAGCTGGATATTAGAAAATGAGAGAAATTTATTCTCTCAGGGTTCAGGAGGCCAGAAACCTGAAATCAAGATGTTAGTAGGGTTGGTTCCCTTTTGGGGGCTCAGAGGGAGAATCTATTCCATGCCTCTCTCTCCGCTTTTAGTAATTCTTGTCATTTCTTGGCTTGTGGTGGCATAACTGTAATTTATGCCTCTGTTGTCACATGGCATTCTTCCTTCCTAGAAAATTTATCTTCAAGGAGACTTTGGAAGGGATATCATTCAGTTCATCGCTCAGTCATGTCCGACTCTGTCCAGGCCTCCCTGTCCATCACCAACTCCTGGAGTTTACTTAAACTCATGTCCATTGAATCGGTGATGCCATCCAACCATCTCATCCTCTGTCATCCCCTTCCCCTCCCGCCTTCAGTCTTTCCCAGCATCAGGGTCTTTTCAGATGAGTCAGCTCTTCGCATCAGGTGGCCAAAGTATTAGAGTTTCAGCTTCAGCATCAGTCCTTCCAATGAACACTCAGGACTGATCTCCTTTAGGATGGACTGGTTGGATCTCTTTGCAGTCCAAAGGACTCTCAAGAGTCTTCTCCAACACCACAGCTCAAAAGCACCAATTCTTTGGCACTCAGCTTTCTTTATAGTCCAACTCTCACATCCATACATGACTAGTTTTTAAGTTTCATTAAAACTTTCAGGTGAAGATTACAGGGTATTCAATACATGGTTTATAATTTCTGTAGCAAACATTTGCCCCTGATCACACACATACCCCTATAATTTGTCTTGTCTTTGTCAAGGAGTATGTTTTTGTCTTTGTTAAATGATATATATTTTTTTCTTTTTTTTTTTTAAAGATTTATTTATTTTTTAGCCGTGCTGAGTCTTTCTTGCTGTGTGAGGGCTTTCTCTACTTGCAGTGATCGAGGGCTGCTGTTTAGTTGCAGTGCACAGGCTTCTCATTGAGGTGGCTTCTCTTGTTGTGAAGAATGGGCTGTAGGGTGCATGTAAGCTCAGTAGTCGTGGCCAATGGGATCAGTTGCTCTGTGGCATGTGGGATCTTCCTGGACCAGGGGTTGAACCAGTGTCCCTTGCATTGCAAGCAGATTCTTAACCACTGGAGCACCAGGGAAGTCCTAAATGATATATTTTTAAAGAAGATAAAATTGTGACTATTGTGGTACATGTGTCAAAGATTGCATTTAATTTATTAATTATTGAGAGGAATAGTGGATACTGGAAACCACTTCAAAAAGAAGTCAAAGTACCATACAATTTTAAGTCAGAAAAGGAATGCTCAAATGAATTTGCAGATAGATTCTAAACTATAGATTCAAAACTAACAAAACTGGTCATTATTCACAAAGTGAAAGTCGGTTGCATTCAGTAGGACACTGTATGCCTTTCTATTCACATTGATTACTTGTGTTACTATGCATTTTCAATAAGTTAACTTTTATCTCTACACATAATGTCTATCATTGTACAAGTTCTCTCTGCAAAATAGCCTAAACAAAGCCAAGTACAATTAACATTTCTATAGAATCATTCCCACAGGCTCTAGCATTCTATTGAAAGAGTATCTGTTGCCCATTTCAAGATCTTTTGCTGTTTCCCTAGTCTCTAAATGACAAAATTATCAGTTAAAACCAGCTTTATACACCTCCATTCTGATTATAAACATAGTATTCTTTTTAACTGTGGGATTTTGTTGATAGAACTGTGTGCTGATCACATGTGGGCATTGATCAGACTATATCTGTATTTAGCTTCATCAATATGTGAATGAAAAATGTGTGTTGCCTGCCACATCAGTAAACAAAGGATATCACAGTCATCAAGCCACTACAGCCGTCCCCAACAGTGAGCCTTGAGAAAACTCAACATGGAGACAGATGGGCTCCCAGCTGCCAAGCCTTCAGCCCCTGCAGCCACCGCCCAGCAGTGCACCCTGAGGGGACTCAGGATGGGAACTGGATACTGGACCTAGATAGCTAAGGTGCTTCTCAAAGGAATGATTTCAGTGAGCCCAGGCTCTTGCATCTTTACATATATAGAAAAGCACAAAACTAAGTTGAGATATCTGGTTTTCTTTAATTAATAGTAGTCATCTTTGTTGCAAAACTTTCTATATATCTGGCTCCTCCCTTACCTCTTCAGGACAGTTTCTTAGAGCTATCTGAGAGGCTACCTCCTGGACTTGAAGTCTTCAGAAAGTCTTCCAAATATAACTCTCAAGGTGGCTCAGATGGTAAAGAATCTGCCTGCAGTGCTGGAGACCTGGGTTTGATCCCTGGGTTGGGAAGATACCCTGGAGGAGGGTGTGGCACTCCAGTATTCTTTCCTGAAGAATTCCCATGGACAAGGAGTCTTTTGGGCTACAGTCCACGGGGTCACAAAGAGTTGGACATGACTGAACAACTAAACACAGCACACACTCAACTTTTATCTTTTGCATATTTTTCAGTCAGCAAATATATGTGAAAATATTTTTAAGGAGAAAAATCCTGCTCTTAGCCCTATGTCAATTTCATTTTTTGCAGCCTTTATCCATATATACTGGTAAATTCACATGAACCAAGAAGATACTACCATTTTGTATTGTTTTATGGGTGCTGAATTTTTTTTTTCTCTGTGACCCTAGGTGATAGTAACAATTATTTTTTTCCCTTCCCAGTGCTCATAACTTACTGCCAGTTAAAACATCCCAAACCTTATCAAAGTAGCACTTTCTCCAAAAGAATCCGAGTAACTTGTTATCTTCATTTCTTTATACTTGAGACTTCTTACACCTTCAGCTAAAAAAGTAGACTGTATGTGAATTAGCGTAGTTGATTGTAGAAGGAGAGAACCAACCCCAAACCTAATCTCTCTTCTGTTACCTTAGTCATACCCTCTTTTTTCTTTTAATTTAAATTTTACTTTTTTAATTGTAATGTAATTGGTTTATAATGCCGTGTTAGTTTCTGCTGTACAATGAAGTGAATTAGCGATGAAAGTGTAGTCGCTCAGTCATGTCCCACTCTTTGTGACCCCATGGACTGTATATAGTCCACCAGGCTCCTCTGTCCATGGAATTCTCCAGGCAAGAATATGGGAGTGGGTTGCCATTCCCTTCTCCAGGACATCTTCTTCCCAACTCGGGGATCAAACCCAGGTCTCCCGCATTGCTGGTAAGTTCTTTACCATCTAAGCCACCAGGGAACATATCCCCTCTCTCCTGGACCTTGCTCCCACCCCTCCTCCCTGTCCCCCCCACCCCCCATCCTCCACCCCCTGCATCATTCCCATTTAGGTCATCACAACACCAAGCTGAGCTCCCGGTGCTATACATCAGGTTCCTATTAACTGTATTACACATGGTAGTGTATCTATGTCAGTCCCATTTTGTCTGTTTGTCCTACTTTCCTCTTCCCCATTGTGTCTACATGTCCATTCTAGATTCCACATATATGTGTTAATAAACGATATTTGTTTTTCTCATTCTGACTTACTTCACTCGTTATGATAGACTCTTGTTCCATCTACGTCTCTACAAATGACACTGTTTCATTCCTTTTAATGGCTGAGTAATATTCCATTGTGTGTATGTATCACATTTTATTCATTCATCTGTCAGTGGACATTTAGGTTGTTTCCATGTCCTGGCTATTGAAAATAGTACTGCAGTGAACACTAGAGAGTCATACCCTCATCCCATGTGCTGTGTGGTATCTTGTCAACCAAATGACACAGACACCATCAGTTTAGAAAACTGTATTAGGTTGGTACAAAAGTAATTGTGATTTTTCATTGTTTAACTTTGCTGTTTGATATTGGAATACATTCTTAAGTAAATGTGATTATGTTATACACTATTTTAATGCACATTTCTCACTTTTTTTTTTTGCTAATGACTTAGTACTTGCTGTTTATTTTACATTTATTTTAGGCTAGGGAAATGATGTTAGATGAAGCAAATTTGAACAGTTTTCTTATTCAAGTTCAAAATGGGTTGTAAAGCAGTGGAGACAACGTCCAACATCAGCGCATTTAGCCCAGGAACTGCTAAGGAACATACATTGCAATGGTGGTTCAAGAAATTTTGCAAAGGAGACGAGAGCCTTGAAGATGGGGGGAGCACTGTGACTGGCTGTTGGAAGTTGACAACAATCAATTGAGAGGATCATTGAAGCTGATCCTCTTACAACAGCACGAGAAGTTGCTGAAGAACTCAATGTCAACCATTGTATTGTCGTTCGGCATTTGAAGTAAATTGGAAAAGTGAAAAAGCTCGATAAGTAGGTATCTCATGAGCTGACTGCACACAAAAAAGTCATTTTGAAGTGTTGTCTTCTCTTATTCTGTGTAACAGCAAACCATTTCTCAGTTGGATTGTGATGTGCGATGAAAAGTGGATTTCATATAGCAATGGGAAATGACCAGTTCAGTGGCTGGATTGAAAGGAAGGTCCAAAGCACTTTCCAAAGCCAAACTTGGTCATGGTCACTGTTTGGTGGTCTGCTTGCTGCCTATCTGATCCTCTGTAGCTTTCTGAATCTCAGCGAAACCATTACATTTGAGAAGTATGTTCAGCAAATAGATGAGATGCACTGAAAACTGCAATGCCTGCAGCTGGCATTGGTCAACAGATAGGGCCCAGTTCTTCTCCACTACAGCATCCAAAAGTTGAACAAGTTGAGCCGTGAGGTTTTGCCTCATCCACCATATTCACCTGACCTCTCGCCAACTGACTACAACTTCTTCAAGCATCTTGACAACTTTTTGCAGGGAAATGCTTCCACAACTAGCAGAAGGCAGAAAATGCTTTCCAAGAGTTTGTTGAATCTCAAGGCAAGGATTTTTATGCTATAGGAATAAACAAACTTATTTCTCATTGGCAAAAATGTGTCATTGTGATGGTTCTTATTTTGATTAATAAAGACATGTTTGAGCTTAGTTGCAGTGATTTAAAATTCATGGTTCAAAACCACAATTACTTTTTCACCAACCTAATACTTCAGCCAAAAGCTTTGATAATAGAATTTTTGGGGAGCTACTGTCATCACTTTTAAACAGGGGCATATATAGTAAAAAGTAAAATGTAAATGGATATTAATGAGAGTAAGGCAAAGGAAAACAATAAATTAATTCAAAAACAAAGAGTAAGGTAACAGAAAAAATTTGCAATTTATGCTAATCCCTTCTTGTATAATTTATCAAAACAAGTCAAACTAGAAACAAGGAAGACTGTTTTAATTTCTTGAACCTTTAAATTGTATTTAGATTTTATTTGAATTTAAGTTGATACTCCTTGCCTCCTGCATTCCCAACCATCCTAGTTCTCTTTACTTTCTTCTACTCTTTTTCTATAATCCATATCACTATTTAACATATATGAAATTATTTCTTAAGTTTATTTTATATTGTTTGTGTTCCTTCACTTGAATGTAAGCTGTGAGGGCCAAATTTTTATCTGATTTGTTTACTCATATATCTAAATGCTTAGAACAGTAGCTTGACACATAATAGGCACCCAAAAAAGCGTGATTAAATGAATAAATGAGTAATTACTATCATGTTTTCACTAGTGGCATGTGAATTAATTTGGATGACTGTAATTTTCAGGTTTATGCTGAATACTGAGAGAAAATTATCTCAGGAAATAATCTGTAGACTCTGCATAGTTTTCCTACTCAGTGAATGTCCTGTTGAATTTGCTGGACTTGTGTTTCTAAATATTGTGTTTGTGATGCTTTTGGAGTTTCTTTTAATGACTTATTTCTTCCTTTTACCTCTTAGAAAACCACCTTTTTTGCTGTACATGTGTGTGGAGCTGTGCTCACATTTGGTATGGGGTCATTATATATGTTTGTTCAGACTATCCTTTCCTACCAAATGCAGCCCAAAATTCATGGCAAACAAGTCTTCTGGATCAGACTGTCATTGGTTATCTGGTGTGGAGTAAGTGCATTTAGCAGTATCCTTTGCTGTAAAATGTGGCTAACCTTGAAAGGGAATTGAACAACAAAATTTAAGTGAACACCGTTGACATATTGTAAACAGGCCTTTTGTGGGTGAGCTCCTTGGTTTACTAAATCCTAAGTTAATTTGAATCATGAAATTCAAATTTTTACTTGGGACATGGTGACTGAGTGAGAAGCAAAGATAATACATAGCCTAATCATACTTACTTCAAAGATAGGAAAGGTGAATTGATGCCCTCCTTAAGAACAATTGTGTAGCAAAAGCTTATGATAGAACTAAGAATTTATTGAGCAAAGAGAGACTAACTCTGCAAAGCATTTCATAATAATCTGGGCACATTTTAAATTTTACTAATGCCATGTAATATGAAGTCTTTAAGAAAATGGGCTTGGGCCTTGGAAACAAATATATGTGTGATCCTTTTAGATCTTTGAAGATAACTGTTTTTAATTTTGAATTTAACTTAAACTTACAGGTCTTCCTTGAGATTCTTCCTTGACTTATTTCTTTTTAATAGTGCTGACTTGCTCATCACTTTTGTACAATGGCAGTTTTGGTGCTGATATAGTACAGAAACTCCATTGGAACCCTGAGGACAAAGTAAGAACTGAAATAATTTACTAGATACTCCTAATCAGAATCCATATTTTAATGCTCAGAATGTAGTATCAAGTTTGTCATGAGCATTTTTTACATGTGTGCATGTCCAGTTGCTCAGTCATATCCAACTTTTTGGGACTCTTGTCGACTGCAGCCTGCCAGGCTTCTCTGTCCATGGAATTTTCCAGGCAAGAATACTGGAGTGGGTTGCCATTCCCTTCTCCAGGGGATCTTCCTGACCCAGGGATTAAACCTGCATCTCCTGCATTGCAGGCAGATTCTTTATACCACTGAGCTACCTATTAACCTGAGCATTGTTTACTTAAACTTTTTTAGTGGCATTTAATGGCTCATGACTTTGAAAAAGGCAGTAACTTCTTGGTTACAGAGTTAAGTTCTCCTGTTCTTAGTTATTTGAATGAAAATTTTACTTGCTATAAATGAAAATGTGATAGGTCATTTAGGATGTCTCTACTGTCCACCTTTAATTCTAGAGATATGTTAAATAAATCATGGGTTGATATTTCAGAATACTGATTGGTTTATAAATATTACAGGTTTTTTATTTGAGGTTATATCAATGAAATTTCACAGAATTGTTTTGTCGTTGTTGTTGTCACTTAAGGGTTATGCTCTTCACATGATTACTACGGCAGCAGAATGGTCTATGTCACTTTCCTTCTTTGGTTTTTTCCTGACTTATATTCGTGATTTTCAGGTAAGAAAATGTAGAATTAGATATATGCTGTCAAACTTCCTTTGGTGGAATAAGAAACTTTCTATAGGCAACTCTCGCCTTTTCAAAAATTAACTTCTTAAGCAGTGAGCCAGAAGAGGAGCTTCTAATATGATTTGTTTCTGTGCTTTGAGAAATAGTGTTCTGTTAGCAAGGTTAAGCCTTGAAAGTAGGGTTGTAAAACGATTAAATTTGCGTATATTCTCTCAGAGAGTTTTTATCAACTCAGGCTTCATTTATATAGGCCATCCTCAGTATTTAGTTTTATTGATTCTTCATAGAAACCAGAGAAAACCAAGGAACTTCTGGGGAAAGAGCCTTGTTTTTCCCAATTCTGTTGGTACTACAGATGATACTTTTGGCAGTACAACAGCCGTCTCTCTCTTGTTCCTCATTAGAATTGGTTTACATTCCTGATCCCAAGATGTTCTCAGAATATATTGAACATGTGATCTGTCTTTAAGGAGCAAACTTCTATATGTAATTTTCTTTTCTGTTCCAGAAAATTTCTTTACGGGTCGAAGCCACTTTACATGGATTAACCCTTTATGACACTGCTCCTTGCCCTGTTAACAATGAACGAACATGGCTACTTTCCAGAGATGTATGATGAAACAACAAAATATACCTTTGGTGATTATGATTCTCAGGGATTGGGGAGATATCCATGAAAGTTACTTATTCTGCTCTGAAATTTTCAACCGTTTAATCAGGCTGACAGTGACGTGAAAGAATCGTGATAATCAAGAGACATGAATTAAGACATTTGATGTTATTTTAAAGGACATCTTCAAGAGGATCATGTAAAAACATTTATGCCTATACTTTTTTAGCCCAGAAAGTAAAACCAAAGGACTACAAAATTGTATATTTTTTTCTACTTTTTTTTTTTTTTTAAGAGAAACAACCAGAAGTGCACCAAGCAGTCTGCAAAATCCAACTTTTTGCATTTTTGAAACCATTAAAATCCAGACCGTTTTCTTTGGAGCACTTATGTAAGAGAAATGTTTCAGGGCCCCAAATAATCAGCAATGCTCTACATCTCCTTTAGAAGGGTTTTGAAGTAATAGTTTTACCATATTAATACATTTCATATAGTCTTTATAAAATTTATTTCTTCTGGAATCCAATTTTAAAGGGAAGTAGACCGGAATTCACATGAGCACTTTAATTGCTTAAGCTTTACACAAGATATTCTGTGGATACTGATTTGATTCCTGCCACAAGTCCAGATACTATGCTAAATGGTCTATCACACATGCTTGCTTGCACTTGTTTCATGAAGCTTAGTCTCTGATGTGAAATTTTAATTACTAATGAATGAGAAAAGTAGCTATAGGTAAATGTACTCCAGTTACATTTTGTATAAAACAGTGGTTAATGTTCCTCCACAAGGCTGAGAAGTTTGTGAATAATAGCAAATATAATTAATATAAAATAAAAGTCACCTCAAATTGTACTCAAGAGTTTCTTAAGATTTCATTTATAGCAAATTATAATTATTTGAAAAAGAACCCTTGAACATGTTGGACCTTTTTTGATGGGATGTGATCTTTGTAGAACCCCAATTCTAAAGGATAGAAACAGCAATCCAGAAAAACTAGGTTCTGAATACTTATGATACATGCGCCCACCAAAATAAGTTTCTTTCTCTCTGGACATGCAAGTAATTGGAGCACTTCTACTTGAATCCTTATCTGTGCAGATAAAGAATGCTTTACAGATCCCAGATAAAATTCAGAAGAAGAAAACACTCATCTGAAAGGTGCCCAGTGATCAACTGATTTGCAAAAGAATCTCTGAAGAAGATTAACAAGGTTTTTCCTTTTAGAAGAAGTGGGTCCATAGCCAAAATAAAAGATGGTAAGGAAAAGTTTAAAGTGTAAGAGGGAGCAATTAAGGGAGGATGGTTATATGGTAGAACTGTAGATTTCAATTATGAAAATGTTGCTGGTTATAAAAAAATGTTTCTGAAGACTTCTGGACTTATAAGATAGAAAATGGAATACAATACTGTTTAGCTATATAAAGCAACAGTGAACATGGGAAACATTTTAGTAAACGCTGATTGAAATCTGACATCACTAGAAAAAATTTTCAGTACAAACCATAAAACATCTTTTTCATGCCTCTGAAAATCATGATTTTCATCATGTGCAACCACATCTGTGAAATAGTATCTAGTCCTGAGTGCTGTCCCTCAAAGAAGCTGTAATCCAAGTTGTGAAGGACCACAGTATGGTAAGAAGAAAACAGATAAAATCAAAGTTCATAAAATTATAGTTTATTTGGGGGAAAGATGGCACAGGGAAGAACATGAACTTGTGCTTCCATATTAGAACTTAGAGGTACAATAACAACTTTATTATTTTTTTTTTATTCTTGAATGCTTTTTATTGGTGATGGTGATCAGTTGCGTTTTGTTTTGTTTTCTTTTGTTTTATTTTACAATATTATATTGGTTGGTTTTGCCATACATTGACATGAATTCGCCCCAGGTGTACATGAATTCCCCCTCCTGAACCCCCCTCTCACCTCCCTCCTCCCTTTATCCTCCCTCTGGGTCATCCCCGCACACCAGCCCCGAGTATCCTGTAACATGCATTGACCCTGAACTGCTGATTCGTTTCACATATGACAACATACATGTTTCAATGTCATTCTCTCAAACCATCCCACCCTCACACTCTCCCACAAAGTCCCAAAGACTGTTCGATACAACTGTGTCTCTTTTGATGTCTCGTATACAGGGTTATATTTCCATCTTTCTAAATTCCCTATATATGTGTTAGTATACTGTATTGGTTGTGATCCACACAGTCAACCAATACAGTATACTAACACATATATAGGGAATTTAGAAAGATGGAAATATAACCCTGTATACGAGACATCAAAAGAGACACAGTTGTATCGAACAGTCTTTGGGACTTTGTGGGAGAGTGTGAGGGTGGGATGGTTTGAGAGAATGACACAATAAACTGTGGAACATTCTGAAAGAGATGGGAATCCCAGACCACCTGACCTGCCTCTTGAGAGACCTGTATGCAGGTCAGGAAGCAACAGTTAGAACCGGTCATGGAACAACAGACTGGTTCCAAATAGGAAAAGGAGTGCGTCAAGGTTGTATATTGTCACCTTGCTTATTTAACTTATATGCAGAGTACATCATGAGGAACGCTGGGCTGGAAGAAGCACAAGCTGGAATCAAGATTGCTGGGAGAAATATCAATAACCTCAGATATGCAGATGACACTACCCTTATGGCAGAAAGTGAAGAGGAACTCAAAAGCCTCTTGATGAAAGTGAAAGAGGAGAGTGAAAAGGTTGGCTTGAAGCTCAACATTCAGAAAACAAAGATCATGGCATCTGGTCCCATCACTTCATGGGAAATAGATGGAAAAACAGTGGAAACAGTGTCAGACTTTGTTTTTTTGGGCTCCAAAATCACTGCAGATGCTGATTGCAGCCATGAAATTAAAAGACGCTTGCTCCTTGGAAGGAAAGTTATGACCAACCTTGATAGTATATTAAAAAGCAGAGACATTACTTTGCCGACCAAGGTCCGTCTAGTCAAGGCAATGGTTTTTCCCGTGGTCATGTATGGATGTGAGAGTTGGACTGTGAAGAAAGCTGATCGCCGAAGAATCGATGCTTTTGAACTGTGGTGTTGGAGAAGACTCTTGAGAGTCCCTTATACTGCAAGGAGATCCAACCAGTCCATTCTAAAGGAGATCAATCCTGGATGTTCATTGGAGGGACTGATGCTGAAGCTGAAACTGCAATACTTTGGCCACCTCATGCGACGAGTTGACTCACTGGAAAAGACTCTGATGCTGGGAAAGGTTGGGGGCGGGAGGAGAAGGGGACGACGGAGAATGAGATGGCTGGATGGCATCACCGACTCTGTGGACATGAGTTTGAGTGAACTCCGGGAGTTGGTGATGGACAGGGAGGCCTGGCGTGCTGTGATTCATGGGGTCGCGGAGAGTCGGACACGACTGAGCGACTGAACTGAACTGAACTGAACTGATACTGTATTGGTGCGTTTCTTTCTCTCTTACTTCACTCTGTATAATAGGCTCAGTTTCATCCACCTCATTAGAACTGATTCAAATGCATTCTTTTTAATGGCTGAGTAATACTCCATTGTGTATATGTATCAAAGCTTTCTTATCCATTCCTCTGCATATGGATATCTAGGTTGCTTCCATGTCCTGGATATTATAAACAGCGCTGCGATGAACATTGGAGTACAAGTGTCTCTTTCAATTCTGGTTTCCTCGGTGTGTATGCCCAGAAGTGCGATTGCTGGATCATATGGCAGTTCTATTTCCAGTTTTTTGAGGAATCTCCACACTGTTCTCCATAGTGGCTGTACTAGTTTGCATTCCCACCAACAGTGTAAGAGGGTTCCCTTCTCTCCACACCCTCTCCAGCATTTATTGCTTGTAGACTTTTGGATAGCAGCCATTCTGACTGGTGTGAAATGGTATCTCATTGTGGTTTTGATTTGCATTTCTCTGATTATGAGGGATGTTGAGCATTTTTTCATGTGTTTGTTAGCCATCTGTATGTCTTCTTTGGAGAAATGTCTGTTTAGTTCTTTGGCCCATTTTTTGATTGGGTCATTTATTTTTCTGGAATTGAGCTGCAGGAGCTGCTTGTATATTTTGGAGATTAATCCTTTATCAGTTGCTTCATTTGCTATTATTTTCTCCCATTCTGAAGGCTGTCTTTTCACCTTACTTATAGTTTCCTTTGCTGTGCAGAAGCTTTTGATTTTAATTAGGTCCCATTCGTTTATTTTTGCTTTTATTTCCAGTATTCTGGGAGGTGGGTCTTGGAGGATCCTGCTGTGATTTATGTCAGAGAGTGTTTTGCCTATGTTCTCCTCTAGGAGTTTTATAGTTTCTGGTCTTACATTTAGCTCTCTAATTCATTTTGAGTTTATTTTGGTGTATGGTGTTAGGAAGTGTTCTAGTTTCATTCTTTTGCAAGTGGCTGACCAGTTTTCCCAGCACCACTTGTTAAAGAGACTGTCTTTTCTCCATTGTACATTCTTGCCTCCTTTGTCAAAGATAAGGTGTCCATAGGTGCGTGGGTTTATCTCTGGGCTTTCTTTATTTTGTGGACTTTACTCCGTGTTCAAATGTTCTTTTGATGAATTTGTGGGGGAGAGAGTGGTCTCGCCATCTTATCCCTCCGCCATCTTGTTCCTTCCTCCCCAGAACACTGGATTCTTATATTCCACTTGGTTGTGGAATATCTCTTCCCAGCCGCTCCAGCAAGGCACAGCCGCAGTACCTTACCTTGGACGAGGGGTATCTCCTCAAGGCAGCCCCTCCTGCTTTGAATGTGGAGCAGCTCCTCTTGGCCCTCCGGTGCCCAAGCAGCCACCGCCTCTTGGACGTGGTACAGCTCCTCTCTGCCACCGCCCTAACCTTGGGCGCGGGGTAGCTCCTCTCAGCCACGCTTCTGCACGTGATTGGTTGCGCCGGAGCTGGGCGTCTCTCGCATCTGCGCCGCTGGAGCCGGGCGTCTCTGGCGTCAGCGCCGCCGAAGCCGGGCGTCTCTCTCTAACAACTTTAAATTATTTTAAAAACAAAAAATATTACTTGAATAGTATTTTAATTTCATTATTTAACTTTTGCCCCTAGAAATAACATGGGCTGAAAATATGAATGAGTTTAAAAAGACATTATAAATAGAAATTTTTGAATGTGCCTTCATCCCTTATCTTAAGCCTGAAGTAATGGAAGCTAACCATACCCTCCCTCAAAGTGTGCCTTGCCAACACTGTCAGATAGTAGTATTAACAGCTTGGATGAATGGGTAAGGTAGTTCAATTAGTTTTGTTTTGAATGTAGACTTTTGAGAATAGGAGGTTAAGCTGACAAAATCAACAGATACTGTTTCCTGTGTTCTTAAAGACATGGCAAGATAACATTTCCCTTTTAGTTAAGTATAGGCAGAAGATTGAATTTAAGTCATGAAATGTAAATGAAATGGATGTGTCTCCTATTTCAGCATTATGATTTTGAAAAACAAGAATGCTGTTTCCCAATTTTTTCTCCTTACATCAGTTGTCTATTGATGAGAAAAGGGTTTTAGGAGATTGCAGACTAACATGTAGGAGCCTGAACTAGTTCTTTTTTAATCAGATTTTAGAATACCAACCTAGAGATCTAATATAATGTAAGAACTCTTTAATTATCCTGCTTACCAAGATTATCTATTTCTAGAATAGTGTCAGTGGATTTATGAAAGAGAAAGACAACTTTTCTTGTGCAGTGTTCTATACAGACTTGCCATGAAATGAAGTTGAATAAATGTTGGATTCAGTTGAGTTCAGTTCAGTCGCTCAGTCGTGTCCGACTCTCCGTGACCCCATGAATCACAGCACGCCAGGCCTCCCTGTCCATCACCAACTCCCGGAGTTCACTCAAACTCATGTCCACAGAGTCGGTGATGCCATCCAGCCATCTAATTCTCTGTCGTCCCCTTCTCCTCCCGCCCCCAACCCTTCCCAGCATCAGAGTCTTTTCCAGTGAGTCAACTCGTCGCATGAGGTATTGGAGTTTCAGCTTTAGCATCAGTCCTTCCAATGAACACCCAGGATCGATCTCCCTTAGAATGGACTGGTTGGATCTTCTTGCGGTACAAGGGACTCTCAAGAGTCTTCTCCAATACCACAGTTCAAAAGCATCAATTCTTCGGCGATCAGCTTTCTTCACAGTCCAACTCTCACATCCATACATGACCACGGGAAAAACCATAGCCTTGACTAGACGGACCTTGGTTGGCAAATTAATGTCTCTGCTTTTTAATATATTATCAAGGTTGATCATAACTTTCCTTCCAAGGAGTAAGCGTCTTTTAATTTCATGGCTGCAATCAGCATCCTCAGTGATTTTGGAGCCCCAAAAAATAAAGTCAGAAACTGTTTCCACTGTTTTTCCATCTATTTCCCATGAAGTGATGGGACTAGATGCCAAGAACTTTGTTTTCTGAATGTTGAACTTCAAGCCAATCTTTTCACTCTCCTCTTTTACTTTCATCAGGAGGCTTTTGAGTTCCTCTTCACTTTCTGCCATAAGGGTAGTGTCATCTGCATATCTGAGGTTATTGATATTTCTCCCAGCAATCTTGATTCCAGCTTGTGCTTCTTCCAGCCCAGCGTTCCTCATGATGTACTCCGCATATAAGTTAAATAAGCAAGGTGACAATATACAGCCTTGACGCACTCCCTTTCCTATTTGGAACCAGTCTGTTGTTCCATGTAAAGTTCTGACTGTTGCTTCCTGACCTGCATACAAGTTTCTCAAGAGGCAGGTCAGGTGGTCTGGTATTCCCATCTCTTTCAGAATGTTCCACAGTTTATTGTGATCCACACAGTCAAAGGCTTTGGCATAGTCAATAAAGCAGAAATAGATTTTTTCTGGAACTCTCTTGCTTTCTCCATGATCCAGCGGATGTTGGCAATTTGATCTCTGGTGCCTCTGCCTTTTCTAAAACCTGCTTGAACATCTGGAAGTTCACGGTTCACATATTGCTGAAGCCTGGCTTGGAGAATTTTGAGCATGACTTTACTAGCGTGTGAGATGAGTGCAATTGTGCAGTAGTTTGAGCATTCTTTGGCATTCCCTTTCTTTGGGATTGGAATGAAGACTGACTTTTTCCAGTCCTGTGGCCACTGCTGAGTTTTCCAAATTTGCTGGCATATTGAGTGCAGCACTTTCACAGAATCATCTTTCAGAATTTGAAATAGCTCAACTGGAATTCCATCACCACCACTAGCTTTGTTCGTAGTGATGCTTTCTTAGGCCCACTTGACTTCATGTTCCAAGATGTCTGGCTCTAGGTCAGTGATCACGTTATCGTGACTATCTTGGTCGTGAAAATCTTTTTTTGTACAGTTCTTCTGTGTATTCTTGCCACCTCTTTTTAATATCTTCTGCTTCTGTTAGGTCCATACCATTCCTGTCCTTTATCGAGCCCGTCTTTGAATGAAATGTTCCCTTGGAATCTCTAATTTTCTTGAAGAGATCTCTTGTTTTTCCTATTCTGTTGTTTTCCTCTATTTCTTTGCATTGATCACTGAGGAAGGCTTTCTTATCTCTCCTTGCTATTCTTTGGAACTCTGCATTCAGATGCTTATATCTTTCCTTTTCTCCTTTGCTTTTCACTTCTCTTCTTTTCACAGCTATTTGTAAGGCCTTCTCAGACAGCCATTTTGCTTTTTTGCATTTCTTTTCCATGGGGATGGTCTTGGTCCCTGTCTCCTGTACAGTGTCACGAACCTCCGTCCATAGTTCATCAGGCACTCTATCAGATCTAGTCCCTTAAATCTATTTCTCACTTCCACTGTATAATCATAAGGGATTTGATTTAGGTCATACCTGAATGGTCTAGTGGTTTTCCCTACTTTCTTCAATTTAAGTCCGAATTTGGCAATAAGGAGTTCATGATCTGAGCCACAGTCAGCTCCTGGTCTTGTTTTTGCTGACTGTATACAGCTTCTCCATCTTTGGCTGCAAAGAATATAATCAATCTGATTTCGGTGTTGACCATCTGGTGATGTCCATGGGTAGAGTCTTCTCTTGTGTTGTTGGAAGAGGGTGTTTGTTATGACCAGTGTGTTCTCTTGACAAAGCTCTATTAGCCTTTGCCCTGCTTCATTCCGTGCTCCAAGGCCAAATTTGCCTGTTACTCCAGGTGTTTCTTGACTTCCTACTTTTGCATTCCAGTCCCCTATAATGAAAAGGGCATCTTTTTTGGGTGTTAGTTCTAAAAGGTCTTGTAGGTCTTCATAGAACTGTTCAACTTCGGCTTCTTCAGCGTAAATGTTGGATTACTGTCCCTAATATTGTCTTCTTTTTCAACCAGCCAGAGTGATGGTTTTTAAAACAGTGTAATTATTAGAAAAGTAAGAATGTAGAATAGATCTAAGACAAAGGAAAAGTCTTTCTGAGGCATTATTGGTCTTAGCAATGTAAACAGTTGTATCCTCCACAACGTATGATAATTTGAAATACACTTTTTCTGAGAGTTCACCTACTCAGAAGGTTTGAACAGAATATAAAGAGAATGCTTCAGAAATTCTAAAATATTCAGTTGGAATGTAGGGCAGAGAGAACTTCCCCGTGTTTGGATAACTGGCAGCTCGAATGAAAAGCACAAAGATTCCAGTAGAGTCAAGTGAATCAAACTAGCAGTAACAAAGCTCATCTCCACCTCAACTATAAATCATATTAACTAACCTTCCATTCTATATACCTGACAAAATAGGCTTTCCCCTTTTGGGAGGCAACTGCCATTATTGATACCTACTGTTCTTTTATAGAATGTATATAGCATATAGTCAGAACTTATAAAATCATGGAAAAGTGTACACTATTGACCTTTCTTTCTGTTCACAAGCTGAGCCATATGTACATAATCTAGATTTTTGTTTTCCTAGTTTTGCACTTTTATAGCCTATTTTTGAAGATTAACACATTGACAAAGATGATTGACCTGATCCTTACCTAATCCAATGAGTGTTACAGAAAGCTTGCTGTGACGGACGATAAATATAAATCTTATAAGGGGATAGACGATGATAGAGGGCTGAAATTTAAATCTGTATTTAAAAAAAAAAATCACCAAATCTATTTGAAAACAAGTCAATTCATGTTTTGCTGAAATCTGGGGGCCTTTCAGATTCCTCCTTTTTGACCGCATTTCTGAATCCGTGAAAACACAGTTGTGTGTTTCTGTCCACAGCCCTTGTATTCCAAAATGTTGGGTTTTTTTTCCTTTTTTTGTCCATCAGTATTAACTATTGGGATACTACTGGTTTTGTATGTTTTTTTCCCTTTGAGGCAACAGTACATATACTAGAGGTACAATCTGTTGGATTTTTGTTTATGTATTTATTTCATTCCAGTTTGATTTATTTTAATTGTTGATACTTAAGTTGTCAAACAGTAGACATTACTTGTTTTATTTATGATATATTTCAGCTTAAAGTTATGTTATTATCTGTGGATGTAAATATAGATTTGGTGTTTTGCAAAAAAAAAAATAAAATCATGGAAAGGAGCAGAAAAACTTGATACAGACAGGAAACTGTCAATAGAAGGAAACTCAGAGATTGCTCAGATGTTGCAATTATCAAAGGGAGGTAACTATGATAAAAAGCACTGAAGAGTTAGTAAAAAGAGTAGAAAACATGCATGAAAAAGGGGGATTTCAGCAGAGAAATGTTCATTTGGAAAGCAAAATAATTCTAGAATATGATATGACTATGCAGAGGAAAGGATTGGTAGGCTAAAAGATAGGATGTTTGAAAGTATAAATTGGAAACCAAAGGGAAAAGCAAAACAAAAAGGATCGAATGTCTGAGTTTTGAAGGCAAAATTAAATGATCTTAATCTTATAATTGGGTTTCAAAAGAAGATAAAAATGGTACTGAAGAAATGTTTGAAAGGTATTGACTGATGACGTTTGCACTTAATGGAAATTAACAGAAAATCAACAGAATCAAATGTGAGACTGGAAATTATAAAATTGATAAACACCTAGGCCGAATGATACACTGTATTGAATGGTATTCCCCGCAAAGTCATGTCCATCCAGAACTTGAGAATATGACCTTATTTGGAAATGTGATATTTCAGATATAATAAGTTATGATGAAATTGACAAGGTGATTGTAAAATTTGGAAATTCACAGCATCTAAAATAGTCAAAACTTGAAAAGATTGCATGTCTTAGGCTGTCTGATTTCAAAATGCATTATAATGTTAAATAAAACAATGTAGTTATTGACATAAAGATAGACCAATACACCAGTGAAATGGGATAGCATCCTAAAATAGACCATACACCCATGGTCAGTTTATTTTTAGACGGAGTCTCAGAAAATGTAATGAGAAAAAAGTCTTCAACAACTGATGCTCTTACACCAGAAGATCCAAGTGGAAAACAATGAGCTGCAACATTTTTCTTGGTCCTGTACAGACATATCAAGGTTTATCTCAGGCCTACAAGAAAAAGCCCAAACTGTATAGCTTCTAGATGATAATTTAGGAAAATATGTTTGTGACATCAGGGGAGGCAAAGCTTTCTTGCCAACATAAAAGAAAATTGTATGAAGGATTTTTTCAAAATTTAAGATTTCTGTTTATCCAAAGATAACCCAGATGTTCAAGCTGGTTTTAGAAAAGGCAGAGGAACCAGAGATCAAATTGCCAACATCCACTGGATCATTTAAAAAGCAAGAGAGTTCCAGAAAAACATCTATCTCTGCTTTATTGACTATGCCAAAGCCTTTGACTGTGTGGATCACAATCAACTGTGGAAAATTCTGAAAGAGGTGGGAATACCATCCCACCTAACCTCCCTCTTGAGAAACCTATATGCAGGTCAGGAAGCAACAGTTAGAACTGGACGTGGAACAACAGACTGGTTCCAAATAGGAAAAGGAGTATGTAAGGCTGTAGATTGTCACTCTGCTTATTTTACTTATATGCAGAGTACATCATGAGAAAAGCTGGGCTGGAAGAAGCACAACTGGAATCAAGATTGCTGGGAGAAATATCAATAACCTCAGATATGCAGATGACACCACCCTTATGGCAGAAAGTGAAGAGGAACTAAAAAGCCTCTTGATGAAAGTGAAAGAAGAGAGTGAAAAAGTTGGCTTAAGGCTGTGGTGCTGGAGAAGACTCTTGAGAGTCCCCTGGACTGCAGGGAGATCCAACCAGTCCATTCTAAAGGAGATCAGTCCTGGGTGTTCTTTCGAAGGACTGATGCTGAACCTGAAACTCCAATACTTTGGCCACCTTATGCGAAGAGTTGACTCACTGGAAAAGACTGATGCTCGGAGGGATTGGGGGAGGGAAGAGAAGGGGACGACAGAGAATGAGATAGATGGATGGCATCACCGACTCGATGGAGGTGAGTTGGAGTGAACTCCGGGAGTTGGTGATGGACAGGGAGACCTGGCGTGCTGTGATTCATGGAGTCGCAAAGAGTTGGACATGACTGAGCGACTGAACTGAACTGAACTGAATCCAATATGACTAACATTTTTATAAGAAGAAATTAGAACCAAGACATATACAGAGGGAAGGTCATAGGATGGCATAGGGGGAATATGGCCATCTACAAGCCAAACAGTGAAGTCTTAGGAGAAACCAACCCTACCAACACCTTGGTCTCACGACTATGAAAAAATAAATTTGTTGATGCTGCCTAATCTGTGATATTTTGTTATGGCAATCCTAGTAAACTAAATTTTTTTTTACTGGGGATGATGCAAACGTTCTCCGTCTTGAAGTAGATGGTATGATAGGTGAATACAGTTATCAGTTCATCATACTGAACTATTATTTCAAGTAAGAAAAGATAAAAGAAGAAAATAGAAGAACAGAACAAATAAGACAATTAGCTGATGCTGTGGGGAGAAATTAGTAAAATACATAAAATTTTAGTTAACCTTTTAAAAAATATTAAAACATGTACAAAATGAGAACTGTTCAGGAAAAATAATTCAAAAATCAAATTTTAAGTAATGAGAATACTTTGCATGAATTTATAGAAATGAATTTGACATTTTCAACCGTTCTCAAGAGTATGTAATTTGTCAAAATTTATTTAATCTGAAATAGAAATTTTAAAGCAACCAATTTCCATAGAATAGAGAACGTTGTCATTATGTATAAATTGGTAGGAAAACAAAATAAAATTTTGTGTGAGGTGTACATCTATATTATTTTACCAATACTTTTACAACAAAATACCACGGATTAGGGGGCTTGAATAGCAAAATTATTTTCTTAACAATTCTGGAGGCTGGAATTTCATGGTCAGTGTCAGCAGGTTGATTTCTCCTGAGTCCTCTCCTTAGCTTATAGTTAGTTGCCTTCTTGCTATGTCTTCACCCATAGTCTCTGTGCATTTACATCACTGGTATCTCTTAATGTGTCCAAATTTCCTTATAAGGACACCATTCAGATTAGATTAGGTAGCAATGTAACAGCCTCATTTTAATTAATATCATCTACAGATATGCAGATGACACCACCCTTATGGCAGAAAGTGAAGAGGAACTAAAAAGCCTCTTGATGAAAGTGGAGAGTGAAAAAGTTGGCTTGAAGCTCAACATTCAGAAAACGAAGATCATAGCATCTGGTCCCATCACTTCATGGGAAATAGATAGAGAAACAGTGGAAACAGTGTCAGACTTTATTTTTGGGGGCTCCAAAATCACTGCGGATGCTGATTGCAGCCACGAAATTAAAAGAGGCTTACTCCTTGGAAGGAAAGTTATGACCAACCAATATAGCATATTGAAAAGCAGAGACATTACATTGCCAACAAAGGTCCATCTAGTCAAGGCTATGGTTTTTCCAGTGGCCATGTATGGATGTGAGAGTTGGACTGTGAAGAAAGCTGAGTGCCGAAGAATTGATGCTTTTGAACCGTGGTATTGGAGAAGACTCTTGAGAGTCTCTTGGACTGCAAGGAAATCCAACCAGTCCATTCTAAAGGAGACCAATCCTGAGTGTTCACTGGAAGGACTGATGCTAAAGCTGAAACTCCAGTACTTTGGCCACCTCATGCGAAGAGTTGACTCACTGGAAAAGAGTCTGATGCTGGGAGGGATTGGGGATGGGAGGAGACGGGGACGACAGAGAATGAGATGGCTGGATGGCATCACCGACTCGATGGACATGAGTTTGAGTGAACTCCGGGAGCTGGTGATGGACAGGGAGGCCTGGCGTGCTGTGATTCATGGGATCACAAAGAGTCGGACATGATTGAGCGACTGAACTGTACTGAACTGAACAGTCATTCAGCATCACAGTAATCCAAGTCTATGCCCCAACCACTAATGACGAAGAAGCTGCAGTCAATTCTTTGAAGACCAAGAAGACCTTCTAGAACTAATACCAATAAAAAGATGTCCTTTTCATCATGTGGATTGGAATGTGAAAGTGGAAGTCAAGAGATAGCCAGAGCCAAGTTAGGCCTTGGAGTACAAAATGAAGCGGGGCAAAGGCTAACGCTTTTACCAAGAGAACACACTGGTCATAGCAAAACTCTCTTTCAACAACACAAAAGATGACTCTACACTTGGATGTCACCAGGTGGTCAATGAAATCAGATTGATTATATTCTTTGCAATTGAAGATGGAGAAACTGTATACAGTCAATAAAAGCAAAACTGAGAGCTGACTGTGGGTCAGATCATGAGCTCTTTATTGCAAAGTTCAGACTTCAATTGAAGAAGCTCGATAAAGAAGAGAAATGGTATGGACCTAACAGAAGCAGAAGATATTAAAAAGAGGTGGCAAGAGTACACAGAAGAACTGTACAAAAAAGATCTTCATGATGAAGATAATCACAATGGCGTGATCACTAACCTGGAGCCAGACATCTTGGAATGTGAAGGCAAGTGGGTATTAGAGAGCATCACTACGAACAAAGCTAGTGGAGGTGATGGAATTCCAATTGAGCTATTTCAAATCCTGAAATATGATGCTGTGAAAGTGCTGCACTCAATATGCCAGCACATTTGGAAAACTCAGCAGTGGCCACAGGACTGGAAAACGTCAGTCTTCATTCCAATCCCAAAGAAAGGGAATGCCAAAGAATGCTCAAACTACTGCACAATTGCACTCATCTCACACGCTAGTAAAGTCATGCTCAAAATTCTCCAAGCCAGGCTTCAGCAATATGTGAACCGTGAACTTCCAGATGTTCAAGCAGGTTTTAGAAAAGGCAGAGACACCAGAGATCAAATTGCCAACATCCGCTGGATCATGGAGAAAGCAAGAAAGTTCCAGAAAAACATCTATTTCTGCTTCATTGAATATGCCAAAGCCTTTTTGTGGATCACAATAAACTGTGGAACATTCTGAAAGAGATGGGAATACCAGACCACCTGACCTGCCTTTTGAGAAACCTGTATGCAGGTGAGGAAGCAACAGTTAGAACTGGACATGGAACAGCAGACTGGTTCCAAATAGGAAAAGGAGTACGTCAAGATTGTATATTGTCACCCTGCTTATTTAACTTATATGCAGAGTACATCATGAGGAACGTTGGGCTGGAAGAAGCACAAGCTAGAATCAAGATTCCTGGGAGAAATATCAATAACCTTAGATATGCAGATGACACCACCCTTATGGCAGAAAGTGAAAAGGAACTAAAAAGCCTCTTGATGAAAGTGAAAGAAGAGAGCGAAAAAGTTGGCTTGAAGCTCAAGATTCAGAAAACAAAGATCATGGCATCTGGTCCCATCACTTCATGGGAAATAGATGGGGAAACAGTGGAAACAGTGTCAGACTTTATTTTGGGGGGGGGGGAGCTCCAAAATCACTGCAGATACTGATTGCAGCCAGGAAATTAAAAGACTCTTACTCCTGGGAAGGAAAGTTATGACCAACCTAGTTAGCATATTAAAAAGCAGAGACATTACTTTGCCAACCAAGGTCCGCCTAATCAAGACTATGGTTTTTCCCGTGGTCATGTATGGATGTGAGAGTTGGACTGTGAAGAAAGCTGATCGCCGAAGAATTGATGCTTTTGAACTGTGGTGCTGGAGAAGACTCTTGAGAGTCCTTTGGACTGCAAGGAGATCCAACCAGTCCGTTCTAAAGGAGATCAATCCTGGGTGTTCATTGGAAGGACTGATGCTAAAGCTGAAACTCCAATACTTTGGCCACCTCATTCGACGAGTTGACTCACTGGAAAAGACTCTGATGCTAGGAGGGATTGGGGGTGGGAGGAAATGGGGACAACAGAGAATGAGATGGCTGGATGGCATCACCGACTCGATGGACATGAGTTTGAGTGAACTCCTGGAGTTAGTGATGGACAGGGAGGCCTGACATGCTGTGATTCATGGGGTAGTAAAGAGTCGGACACGACTGAGCGACTGAACTGAACTGAGCTGAACAGGGAAGCCACTAGGCCATTCAAGTATCTGAATCAAATCCCTTATTATGATTATATAGTAGAAGTGCCATAGATTCAAGGGATTAGATCTGATAGAACTAAGAACTGAGCCTTAAGAACTATGGATGGAGTTTCCTAACATTGTATGGGAGCTGGTGACCAAAACCACGTCCAAGAAAAAGAAATGCAAGAAGGTAAATCGATTGTCTGAGTAGGCCTTAGAAATAGCTGAGAAAAGAAGAGAAGACAAGCAAAGAGAAAGGGAAAGATATACCCAACTGAGTGCAGAGCTCTGAAGAATAGCAAGGAAGATAAGGAAGCGTTCTTAAGTGAACAAAAAAATAGAGGAAAACAATAGAATGGCAAAGACTAGAGGTCTCTTCAAGAAAATTAGAGATACCAAGGGAATATTTCATGCAAAGATGGGCACAATAAAACAGAAATGGTAAGGTCATGATAGAAGCAGAAGAGATTGAGAGGTGGCAAGAATACACAGAATTGTGCAAAAAACGTCTTAATGACCCAGGTAACCATGATGGTGTGATCACTCACCTAGAGCCAGAAATCCTGGACAGCAAAGTTAAGTGGGCCTTAGGAAGCATGATGAGCAAAGCTATTGGAGGTGACAGAATTCCAGCCGAGCTGTTTCAAATCCTAAAAGATGATGCTGTGAAAATGCTGTACTCAACATATCAGCAAATTTGGAAATTTCAGCAGTGGCCACAGGACTGGAAAAGGTCAGTTTACATTCCAATTCCAAAGAATGGCAATGCCAAAGAATGTTCAAACTACGACAGAACTGTGCTTATTTCACATGCTAGTAAAGTAATGCACAAAATCCTTCAAGCTAGGCTTTGACGTGTGTGAACCAAGAACTTCCAGATGTACAAGCTGGATTTAGAAAAAGCAGGGGAACCAGAGACCAAATTGCCAACATTTGTTGGATCATAGAAAAAGCAAAAGATTTCCAGAAAATCTATTTCTGCTTCATTGGCTACACTGAAGCCTTTGCCTGTGTGATTCACAACTAAGTGGAAAATTCTTCAAGAGATGGAAATACCAGACCACCTTACCTGCCTCCTGAGAAACCTGTATGCAGGTCAAGAAGCAACAGTTAAAACCGGACATGGAAAAACGAACTGGTTCAAAATTGGGGAAGATGTACAACAAGGCTGTATATTGTCAGCCTGCGTATTTAACTTCTATGTAGAGTACATCATGCTAAATGCTGGCTGGTGTATCACAAGCTGGAATCAACAGTTCTAAGAAAAATAGCAACCACCCCAGATAGACAGATGACAACACCCTAATGGCAGAAAGAGAAGAGGAACTGAAGAGCCTCTTGATGAAAGTGAAAGAGGAGAGTGAAAAAGCTGGCTTAAAACTCAACATTCAAAAATCTAAGATCATGGCATCTGGTCCCATCACTAAATGGCAAATACATAGGGAAAAAATGGAAACAGTGACAGACTTAATTTTCTTGGGTTCCAAAATCACTGTGGATGGTGACTGCAGCCATGTAATTAAAAGATGCTTACTCTTCGAAAGGAAAGCTATGACAAACCTAGACAGCTTATTAAAAAACAGTGACATCACTTTGCTGACAAAGGTCCATATAGTCGTAGTTATGGTTTCTCCAATAGTCATGTGTGGATGTGAGAATTGGCCCAAAAAGAAGACTGAGCACCAAAGAATTGATGCTTTCGACCTGTGGTGCTGGAGAAGACCCTTGAGAGTTTCTTGGACAACATGGAGATCAAACCAGTCAATCCTAAAGGAAATTAACCCTGAAAATTCATTGGAAGGACTGATGCTGAAGCTGAAGCTCCAATACTTTGGCCACCTCTTGCAAAGATTCTGTTTATCAGAAAAGACCCTGATGCTTCCAAAGTTTGAGGGTATGAGAAGAAGGGGATGACAGAGGGTTAGATGGTTGGATGACATCAGTGACTCAATGGACATGAGTTTAACCAAACTGTGGGAAGTAGTGAAGGACAGGGATGCCTGGTGTGCTGCAGTCCGTGGGGTTGCAAAGGGTCAGGCACAACTGGTGGTTTAGTTACTAAGTCATGTCTGACTCTTGGGCACCCCATGCCAGGCTCCTCTGTCCATGGGATTCTCCAGGCAAGAATACTGGAGTGGGTTGCTATTTCCTTCTTTGAGCACAATTGAGTGACTGAATAACAACAACAGCAGTCATGTTTTGTGGAACAGGGGACTAGGATTTCATATGAAGTTTGCCTGCTAAGTTACTTCAGTCATGTCTGATTCTTTGCAACACTATGGACTGTAGCCCACCAGGCTTCTCTGTCCCTGGGCTTCACCAGGCAACAATACTGGAGTGGGTTGCCATTTCCTTCTCCAGGGGATCTTTTCAACACAGGAATCGAATCTGTATCTCATATCTCCTGCCCTGGAAGGCGAGTTCTTTACCACTGTTGCCACCAGGGAAGCTCATATGAAGTTTGAGGATACACAGTCGAGTTTAAAACACTGCACTTTCTAGACCTTTGAAATTCACGTTCTCATATGCAAAAGACATGTGTCCACATCACAACAGCCAAACATCTTAACCATTCCATCATCAACTCTAAATCCCAAGTCTTATCTAAATACCATCTAAATCAGATGCAGTTCAGTTCAGTCGCTCAGTCGTGTCCGACTCTTTGCGACCCCATGAATCACAGCACGACAGGCCTCCCTGTCCATCACCGACTCCTGAAGTTCACTCAAACTCACCTCCATCGAGTCGGTGATGCCATCCAACCATCTCATTCTCTGTTGTCCCTTTCTCCTCCTGCCCCAAATCCCTCCCAGCATCAGAGTCTTTTCCAGTGAGTCAATTCATCGCATGAGGTGGTCAAAGTATTGGAGTTTCAGCTTTAGCATCAGTCCTTCCAGTGAACACTCAGGATTGGTCTCCTTTAGAATGGACTGGTTGGATTTCCTTGCAGTCCAAGAGACTCTCAAGAGTCTTCTCCAATACCACGGTTCAAAAGCATCAATTCTTCGGCACTCAGCTTTCTTCACAGTCCAACTCTCACATCCATACATGGCCACTGGAAAAACCATAGCCTTGACTAGATGGACCTTTGTTGGCAAAGTAATGTCTCTGCTTTTCAATATGCTATATTGGTTGGTCATAACTTTCCTTCCAAGGAGTAAGCCTCTTTTAATTTCGTGGCTGCAATCAGCATCCGCAGTGATTTTGGAGCCCCCAAAAATAAAGTCTGACACTGTTTCCACTGTTTCTCCATCTATTTCCCATGAAGTGATGGGACCAGATGCTATGATCTTCGTTTTCTGAATGTTGAGCTTCAAGCCAACTTTTTCACTCTCCACTTTCATCAAGAGGCTTTTTAGTTCCTCTTCACTTTCTGCCATAAGGGTGGTGTCATCTGCATATCTGAGATTATTGATATTTCTCCCGGCAATCTTGATTCCAGCTTGTGGTTCTTCCAGCCCAGTGTTTCTCATGATATACTCTGCATATAAGTAAGATAAGCAGGGTGACAATATACAGCCTTGATGTACTTCTTTTCCTATTTGGATCCAGTCTGTTGTTCCATGTCGGGTTCTACCTGTTGCTTCCTGACCTGTATAGAGGTTTCTCAAGAGGCAGGTCAGGTGGTCTGGTATTCCCATCTCTTTCAGAATTTTCCACAGTTTGTTGTGATCCACACAGTCAAAGGCTTTGGCATAGTCAAGAAAACAATAATAGATGTTTTTCTGGATCTCTCTTGCTTTCTCCATGATCCAGCGGATGTTGGCAATTTGATCTCTGGTGCCTCTGCGTTTTCTAAAACCAGCTTGAACATCTGGAAGTTCATGGTTCACGTATGGCTGAAGCCTGGCTTGGAGAATTTTGAGCATGACTTTATTAGCATGTGAGATGAGTGCAATTGTGTGGTACTTTGAACATTCTTTGGCATTGCCTTTCTTTGAGATTGGGATGAAGCCTGACCTTTTCCAGTCCTGTGGCCACTGCTGAGTTTTCCAAATTTGCTGGCATATTGAGTGCAGCACTTTCACAGCATCATCTTTCAGGATTTGAAATAGCTCAATTGGAATTCCATCACCTCCACTAGGTTTGTTCATAGTGATGCTTCCTCAGGCCCACTTGACTTCACATTCCAAGATGTCTGGCTCTAGTGGAGTGATCACACCATCGTGATTATCTTGGTCATGAAGATCTTTTTTGTACAGTTCTTCTGTGTATTATTGCCAGCTCTTCTTAATAGCTTCTGCTTTTGTTAGGTCCATACCATTTCTGTCCTTTATCGTTCCCATCTTTGCATGAAATGTTCCCTTGGTAGCTCTAATTTTCTTGAAGAGATCGCTAGTCTTTCCTATTCTGTTGTTTTCCTTTATTTCTTTGCACTGATCGCTGAGGAAGGCTTTCTTATCTCTCCTTGCTATTCTTTGGAACTCTACATTCAGATGCTTGTATCTTTACTTTTCTCCTTTGCTTTTCGCTTCTCTTCACAGCTATTTGTAAGGTCTCCTCAGACAGTCAAAGATGGAGAAGCTCTAAATCAGATTCAATTCAGTTCAGTCACTCAGTCGTGTTCGACTCTTTGAGACCCCATGAATCACAACACGCCAGCCCTCCCTGTCCATCACCAACTCTTGGAGTTCACTCAAACTCATGTCCATCGAGTCAGTGATGCCATCCAACCATCTCATTTTCTGTCGTCCCCGTCTCCTCCCACCCCCAATCACTCCCAGCATCAGAGTCTTTTCCAGTGAGTCAACTCATCACATGAGGTGGCCAAAGTATTGGAGTTTCAGCTTTAGCAGCAGTCCTTCCAATGAACACCCGGGGTTGATTTATAGAATGAACTGGTTGGATCTCCTTGCAGTCCAAGGGACTCTCAAGAGTCTTCTCCAGCACCACAGTTCAAAAGCATCAATTCTTTGGCGATCAGCCTTCCTCACCGTCCAACTCTCACATCCATACATGACCACGGGAAAAACCATAGCCTTGACTAGATGGACCTTGGTTGGCAAAGTAATGTCTCTGCTTTTTAATATGCTATCTAGGTTGGTCATAACTTTCCTTCCAAGGAATAAGCATCTTTTCATTTCATGGCTGCAATCAGCATCTGCAGTGATTCTGGAGCCCAAAAAAATAAAGTCTGACACTTTTTCCAATGTTTCCCAATCTATTTCCCATGAAGTGATGGTACCAGATGCCATGATCTTTGTTTTCTGAATGTTGAGCTTCAAGCCAACCTTTTCACACTCCTCTTTCACTTTCATCAAGAGGCTTTTTAGTTCCTCTTCCCTTTCTGCCATAAGGGTGGTGTCATCTGCATATCTGAGTTTATTGGTATTTCTCCCAGCAATCTTGATTCCAGCTTGTGCTTCTCCAGACCAGCATTCCTCGTGTCGTACTCCGCATATAAGTTAAATAAGCAGGATGACAATATACAAACTTGACGTACTCCTTTTCCTATATGGAACCAGTCTGTTGTTCCATGTCCAGTTCTAACTGTTGCTTCCTGACCTGCATACAGGTTTCTCAAGGGGCAGGTCAGGTGGTCTGGTATTCCCATCTCTTTCAGAATTTTCCAGTTTATTGTGATCCACACAGTCAAAGGCTTTGGCATAGTCAATGAAGCAGAAATAGATGTTTTTCTGGAACTCTCTTGCTTTCTCCATGATCCAGCGGATGTTGGCAATTTGATCCCTGGTTCCTCTGCCTTTTCTAAAACCTGCTTGAACATCTGGAAGTTCACGGTTATCAGATTAACAAGAGTCAAAATCTAATTCATTCTGAGTCAAAGTTCTTATCCCACTGTCAGCCTGTGAAACCTGATAAGGTCTGCTTCCAAAATGCAATGGTGGAACAGACATAGGATAGACATTTCTATTCTAAAAAGGAGAAATCAGAAAACATTGCTTCCAAATGAGATGAAAACCTAGCAAGTTACATTCCATTAAATTTTTTTAAGACTGGAGTATAATTCTGTTTGGCTCAGTGGTCTGTCTTCCAGGCCCATTGGGGAGGTTGTCCAGCCTGACGCCTAGATATCGGCCTTCTCCTTACAACCCTGGGCAGCAATCTGGCCTGCTGAAACCATGGATGTGGCTATGCAATTTGGAATCAACGAAGAAACAATCTTGGCTCCTGGACCTGTGCTCTATTATACAACAGTGGCAGTGTCAGGCAGCCCTGTACTGATCTCTGAATTATCTTCAACGTCATTCTTCCATTTTCTTGAAGGATAAATCATGTTCACAGATATACAAGTCTGCCATCCAATTCTGTAGTATCCCAGAATAGAAGTCTGTTCGCCTGCTTTAATTTTGTCTTATCTCTGTCTCCCCTTAATCCAAGCTAGCAGTAATGAGTATAATCCATCTCTATTCCTGACTTATGCTGAGATAGCTAATTACTTCCATGAATAATACTGGTATTAGTCCATTTTTGCTGCTATAAAAATACCATAAATACTTCTCACAATTTTGGAGGCTGGGACATCCAAAATCAAAGTACTAACATTTTTGGTATCTGGTGCTGTTAAAGAGTTGACTCACTGGAAAAGACTCTGATGCTGGGAGGGATTGGGGGCAGGAAGAGAATGGGACGATAGAGAATGAGATGGCTGGATGGCATCACTGACTCGATGGACATGAGTTTGAGTGAACTCCAGGAGTTGGTGATGGACAGGGAGGCCTGTCGTGCTGTGATTGATGGGGTCGCAATGAGTCGGACATGACTGAGTGACTGAACTGAACTGAAGGACCTCTTTGGGATTCCCAGATGGCAGTAGTGGTGAAGAACCCGCCTGCTAATGCAGGAGATTATGTGAGATATGAGTGTGATCTCTGGATCAGGAAGATCCCCTGGAGAAGTATATGGAAACCCTCTGCAATATTCTTGCCTGGAGAATCCCATAGACAGAGGAGCCTTACGTGCTACAATCCATAGCATCGCAGAGAGTTGGACAAGACTGAGGTAACTTAGCACATATGCATGCAAGGACCCTTTTCCTGACTAATGATTGCCTTTTTGCTGTGTCCTCACATGGCTTCCCTGGTAGCTCAGACAGTAAAGAATCTGCCTGCAATACAGAAGACCAGAGTATGAGCCCTCTGTGGGGAAGATCCCCTATAGCAGGAAATGGCAACCCACTCCATTGTTGCCTTGAGAATTCTATGGACAGAGGAGTCTGGAGGGCTAGAGTCCATGGAGTTGCAAAGAGTCAGACACAACTGAGCAACTGATACTTTCACTTTCTCATGGCAGAAAAATGAAGGGGGGTTCTCTGGGGTGACTTTTTTAGGACACCAACCCTATTATGAAGCCTCCATCCTCATCACCTAATCACCTAAAGGCTGTATCTCCAAATATCATGTGAAGTCAACATATGAATTGGAATGACACAGTCTATAGCACACATGTAGCCTCTTTATCAAATAATTGTTCAGCCACACTCTTAATGTTCTCTCAAAGCATGTTTGCTTATTTTGTTTTTGCTTTTTTAAATTATGAATGAGCTGAGACTATTCAAAATTATCAAGTCCTGGATACTTTTTGCATATTAACTTCATCTTCACTTTATCTCTTTCCTCATATTTTACTATAAGGCATAAGGAGGAATCAGCCCACTTCAACACTTTTGAGTAGAAATCTCAGTTAAATATCCAAGTTCATCACTTACTCTGGGTACTCTACTCAATACTCTGTAATGGCCTAAAAAAGGTGTGCATATATTTATATGTATGACTTTGCTGTACACCTGAAACTAACGATATTGTAAATCAACTAAAATCCAATTAAAATTTTTTTAAAAGAAATGGACAAATTCATAGAAACACAAAATCTACCAAGACTAAACCATGAAGAAATAAGAAATCTGAATAGACCTAAAAGTATTAAGTAGATTGACTCAGTAATCAAAAATCTCCCAACAAAGGAAAACCCTAGACCTGATGGTTTGCTTTACTGGTGAATTCTACCAAACACTTAAAGAAAAACTAACAGCAATTCTCAGATTTATAAAAAAAATTGAATAGAAGAGTACGCTTCCTAACTTATTCTGTGCCCCCATTCTTCTTATATTCAAGACAAACTCTATTAGAAAGCTAGACCAGTATTCATTGTGAACACTGACACAGAAATCCTCAAAAAAATACTAAGAAACAGAATTTGGCTACATATTTAAAGGATTCAACATCATAAGTGGAATTTACTCCTGGAAAGCAAGGATGGTTCAATGTATGAAAACTGATCAATGTAATACACCATATCAATAGGCTGAAAAGGAAAAATCCCATATGAATATGTCATATGATGCAAGAAAAGAACTTGATAAAATCCCACAGCCTTTCATGATAAAACCTCTCAACAAACTAGGAGTAGAAGGAAGCTGTGTGTGTGCTTGATAAGTTGCTTTAGTCATGTCCAACTCTTTGTGGCCCCCCAGGCACCACTGTCCATGGGGATTCTTCAGGCAAAAATATTGGGGTGGGTTGCCATGCCCTCCTCCAGGGGATTTTCCCAACCCAGGGATCAAACCTGAGTCTCTTATGTCTCCTGCATTGGTAGGTAAGCTCTTTACCACTAGCACCACCTGGGAAGCCCAGAAGGAAGCTACCTTAACAAAGTGAAAGCCATTTATGAAAATTTCACTGTGAAACTTATGCTCATTGGTGAAAGAAGAGAAGCATTTCCTCTAAGATCAGGTCCAAGGCAAGGATGCCCTCTTAACATATCTTATTCAAGACAGTACTGGCAGTTCTAGCCAGAGTAATTAGGCAAGATAAAAGACAAACAAAAAAACATAAGAGATATCCAAATTGGAAAGAAGAAAGTAAAATTATAGCTTTGCATATTACATGATTTAATGTATATATAAATAACCCTAAACATTCCACAGAAACTCAGGACTAATAAATAAATTCAGCAAAGGAACAGGATGCTAAGCAACACCCAAAAGTCAGTTACATTTCTTTACACTAACAATGAGCAATCTGAAAAGGATATTATAAAAGCAGTTTGAAACTGATTTTAAAAATGCTTAGTAATTAATTTGGAAATAGAGTACACAGGATGGGACATATGGAAACTGTACTATCTGCTCAATTTTTCTGTAAACCTGAAATTGTTCTAAAAATTAAAGTTTACTAATAAAAATTTTAGAGAACAAAAAATTACTTAGTAATTAATGTAGCAAAAAAGATGAAAGACTTGTATACTGAAAACTACAAAATACTGCTGAAAGAAATTAAAGGAAATGTCAATAAATAGAAACACATCCTATATTGATAGATTGGAAGACTTACTACTTTGAATTGTTGATACCACTGAAAGTGATCTACAGTTTCAATGTAATCCCTACCATAATGCAAATTACTTTGTGTTTTTTTGTTTTTTGCAGAAATAGAAAAGCCTAAAAATTATATGATATCTCAAGGGACCCTGAAAAGCCAAAACAATCATGAAAAATAAAAAAGTCAGAGTTTCCAAAACTTATTACAAAGTAGCAGTAATCCAAAAGTGTTGTGTTGGCATAAGGACAGACTTACATAGACTGATCGAGTAGAAGAGAGAGCCCAGAAATAAATCCTTATATATATGGTCAAATGATTTTTGACAAGGTGCTAAGACCATCCAATGGGTAAAGGCCAGTCTTTTCAATGAATAGTTCTGGGAAAACTGGGTATCCCTATGTAAAAGAAAAAAGTTAAACCCTTAACAATATATCCAAAAATTATTATGTATCAGAAACCTAAATGTAAGACCTAAAGTATAAAATTCTTAGAAGAAAACAGGACAAAAGTTTTAAAGCACTGCTTTTAGCAATGGTTTCCAGAATGTGATAGCAAAGGCACAGATATCAAAAGAAAAAAAAAATAGACAAGTTGCGCTTCTTAAAAAAAATATTTTGAAAAGTTATACATTAGAAGACACTGCCAATGGAGTAAAAAGGCAACCCGCATAGTATCAGAAAACACTTGGAATTCATATATCTGGTAAGGGGTTAATATCCAGGATATATGGAAAATTCCTAAAACACTATAACAAAAGCCCAACTTTCCATTCAAAAATGAAAAAAGGAATGAACAAACATTTCTAAAAAGAAGATATATGGTATATTCAATAAACCATGAGAAAGTGCTCAACAACACTAATCTGTTGTTGTTGTTCAGTTGCTAAGTCATGTCTGAATCGGTGTGACCCCATGGGCTGCAGCAAGCCAGGCTCCTCTGTCCTTCACTATCTCCCAGAGTTTGCTCAAATTCATGTCCTTTGAGTTGGGCTTCCCTGGTGACTCAGACAGTAAAGAATCTGCCTGCAGTGTTGGAGACACACGTTTGATCCCTGGGTCAGGAAGATTACCTGGAAGGGAACGGTTATGCAATCCAGTATTCTTGTCTGGAGAATTCCATGGACAGAGGAGCCTGACATCTACATCTAGAACAAATTACAGTATTCCTCTATTTCATTAAGCATAATACCCTCCAGATCCATCCATGTTGTTGCAAATGGCAGAATTTTATTCCTTTTTGTGGTTGAATAGTATTCTGTTACATGTATGTAAACACATCTTCTTTAGACGTGTATCTGTTGGACATTTAGGTTGCTTCCATATTTTGTAAATAATGCTGTTATGAATATGGGGGTGCATGTATCTTTTGAAATTACTGTTTTCATCTTTTTTTCAGATAAATACCAAAGAGTGGAATTGCTGGGTCATACGAGGTCCGTCTAGTCAAGGCTATGGTTTTTCCAGTGGTCATGGATGGATGTGAAAGTTGGACTGTGAAGAAAGCTGATCGCCGAAGAATTGATGCTTTTGAACTGTGGTGTTGGAGAAGACTCTTGAGAGCCCCTTGGACTACAAGGAGAGTCAACCAGTCCATTCTAAAGGAGATCAATCCTGGGTGTTCATTGGAAGGACTGATGCTAAAGCTGAAACTCCAATACTTTGGCCACCTCATGCGGCGAGTTGACTCACTGGAAAAGACTCTGATGTTGGGAAGGATTGGGGGCAGGAGGAGAAGGGGACGACAGAGAATGAGATGGCTGGATGGCATCACCGACTCGATGGAGGTGAGTTTGAGTGAACTCCTGGAGTTGGTGATGGACAGGGAGGCCTGGTGTGCTGTGATTCATGGGGTCGCAAAGAGTCCGACACGACTGAGCGACTGAACTGAACAATGTTTTTATGTTTAGTATCATAAAGTATGCTTTATGTTTAGTATCTTCAGGAACTTCTGTGCGATTTTTCATAGTGGTTACACCAACTTACATTTCCACTAACAGTGTAAAACGTTTTCCATATTCTCCATATTCTCACCAACACATGTTATTTGTCGACATAGTGATTATAGCCATTCTGACAAGTGTGAGGTGATAGCTCTTTGTTGTTTTGATTCACATTTCTTTGTTGAATAGTTATGTTGACTCACTGGGAAAGACTCTGATGCTGGGAGGGATTGGGGACAGGAGGAGAAGGGGATGACAGAGAATGAGATGGCTGGATGGCATCACCGACTCGATGTACATGAGTTTGAGTGAACTCCAGGAGTTGGTGATAGACAGGGAGGCTTGGCATGCTGTGATTCATGGGGTTGGAAAGAGTCGGACATGACTAAGTGACTGAACTGAACTGAACTAAATGTTGGGCATGTTTTCACGTGCCTGTTGGCTATCTGTATGTCTTCTTTGGAAATTGTCTACTCAACTCTTTGCCAAGTTTTCTTTTTTTTTAATTTGATTGATTGTTTCTTTGATATTGAGTTATATGATCTAAACAATATATTTTGGATATTAACCCCTTACTGTTCATATCACTTGAGATATATTCTCCCTTTGTGTAAGTTGTCTTTTTGTTTTATTGATGGTTATTTTTGTTGTTGTTGTGAAAAGCTTTCAATTTTAATTAAGTCTCATGCAGTTTATTTCAAATGGTATTCTTCCTGTGTTTTTTTTAAGAACTTTGTGATTTCCAGTCTTATATTTAGGTCTTTAACCCATTTTGAGTTTACTTTTGTATGTGGTATAAGAAAATGTTCTAATTTTTTTCTTTTACATGTTAGTGTCCACTTTCCCCAGAACCACTTATTAAAGAGACTGTCTTTTCTCCATTGTATATTCTTGCCACTTTTGTCCTATATTAATTGCTAATGACTGAGTGGGTTTATTTATGAGGTCTCTAGTCTGCTTCATTGATCTATCTGTCTTTTTTTGTGTGTACCTTTACCATGCTGTTTTAATTACTGTAGCTTTGTTGTATAGTCTGAAGTCTGGGAGGGTGATACCTCCAGCTTTGTTCTTTTTCTCAAGATTTCTTTGGCAGACTGAGGTCTTTCATGGTTCCATATAAATTTTAGAGTTATTCTAGTTCTGTGAGAAATTTCATGGGTATTTTGACCAAATTTGCATTAAATCAATAGATCACTTTGAGTAGTATGATCATTTTAACAATTTTAATTCTTCCAATCCAAAAGCATGGAATATTGTCTACTTTTTTGTATCATTTTCAAATTCCTTCATCATTGTTTTGTAGTTTTCAGAGTACGTCTTTCACATCCTTGGTTAAATTTTTTCCTAAGCATTTTATTCTTTTTGATGAGATTTTAAATGGATTTTTTTTTTTTTTTTGCTTTCTGCTCTTCAGTTTCATTATTAATGTATAGGAAAACACCCTTATGTATATTAATCTTGTATCCTGAAACTTTACTGAATTCATTTATTTGTTCTAATAGTTTTTTGGTGGAGACTTTAGGGTTTTCTATATATAATACCATATTATCTGCAAACAGTGACAAATTTCCTTCCTTTCTGCCAATTTAGATACTTTTTATTCTTTTTCTTGTCTGAATGCTGTGGCGGCTAGGACTTCCAAGACTATGTTGAATAGAAGTGGGAAGAGTGGGCATCCTTGTCTTGTCCCTGACTTTAGAGGAAGATTTCTAGCTTTTCACTATTGAATATGATGTAAGCTTTGGTTTTGTCATAATTGGCCTGTTGAGATATATTCCCTTTATATAAACTTTGATGGGAGTTTTTACTATGAATGGATGTTGAATTTTCTGTTGTTTCTTTTGATACCTGTGCCTTTAGTATCATATGCCAAAAATCTTTGCCAAAGTCAATGCCATGAAGTTGTTTTCTAGTGTTTTCTTCTAAGAATTTTATGATTTAAGTCTCTCATTTAGATCAGTCATGGATCTGTTTTGAGTTAATTTTTATATATGGTGATAGGTAAGGGTCTGACTTCATTTCTTTGCATTTTGGATACTCAGTTTCTCAGTACTATTTGTTGAAAATATTTTCTTTTCTTGATTGAATGGTCTTGATATCCTTGTTGAAAATCACTTGACCATTTTTATGCTGGTCTACTTGTGGACTCTTTTTTTCTATGAGTCTATATTTCCTTGTGCCAGTGCAACACTCTTCATTATTGTAAGTTTGTAGGGTAATGTCAGTAATCCAACGTTCTTACTTTTCAGAGTTCATTTAGTTATTTGTGGTTCCTTGACATTTCATATGAATTTTCAGATGAATTTCTTGATTTCTGGGAAAAAATGTCATTGGAGTTTTGATAGTGACTACTTTGAGTCTGTAGATCATTTTGGACAGTATTGATATTTTAACAATAGTTAGTCTTCCAATTCTTGAACATAAGATATGTTTCTATTTATTGATGTTTCATTCAACTTCTTTCAGCAGTGTTTTGTAGTTTTCATTGTACAAGTTTTTCATCTCCTTGGCTAAATATTCCTAAGTATTTTATTAAATTAATGTCATTTCAAATGAAATGGTTTTGCAGTTTTCAGATTGTTCATTGTTACTGAATAGAAATGCAACTTATTTTTGTGTGTGGATTTGTATTCTGCTTCTTTGCTGAATTAATTTATCAATTCTAAGGGGTTTTTTGGTATTTTTAGGATTTTCTATTTTCTATATATTAGATTATAATGTGTGCAAAGATAATTTTAATTTTTCCTTTCCAATATAGATACTTTATTTATTTATTTACTGCTCAGGCTAGAACATCCAGTATGGTGTTGAATAGAAGTGGCAAAAGTGGGTATCCTTGATTTGTTTCAATCTTAGGTGAAAAGGTTTTAGTGTTTCAACATTTAGTGTATTTTTTGTGAGTTTATTATTTATGGCTTTTATTATGTTAAGGTAGTTTACTTCTGTTCCTAGTTTGTTGAGTGTTTCAGTGTGAATGTGTGTGTTCAATTCTGTCATTATTTTTTGCATCAATGAGGTGATCATGCTTTTTCCCTTCATTCTGTTAATGTATTGTATTACATTCATTGATATTTGTGTGTTGAACCATCCTTATGTCCTAGGCATAAGCTTAATTTTCTTGTGCCATGTAATCTTTTTTTTTGTAATTAATTTATTTTTTATTGGAGGCAAATTATTTTACAATATTATATTGGTTGGTTTTGCCATACATTGACATGAATTCGCCCCGGGTTTACATAAGTTCCCCCTCCTGAACCCCCCTCCCACCTCCCTCCTCCCTTTATCCTCCCTCTGGGTCATCCCCGCATGCCAGCCCCGAGCATCCTATAACATGCATTGACCCTGAACTAGTGATTCATTTCACATATGACAAAATACGTGTTTTAATGCCATTCTCCCAAATCATCCCACCCTCACCTTCTCCCACAGAGTCCCAAAGACTGATCCATACATCTGTGTCTCTTTTGCTGTCTCGTATACAGGGTTATCATTTACATCTTCCTAAATTCCATATATATGCGTTAGTATGCTGTATTGGTGTTTTTCTTTCTGGCTTACTTCACTCTGTATAATAGGCTCCAGTTTCATCCACCTCATTAGAACTGATTCAAATGTATTCTTTTTAATGGCTGAATAATACTCCATTGTGTATATGTACCAAAGCTTTCTTATCCATTCGTCTGCAGATGGACATCTAGGTTGCTTCCATGTCCTGGCTATTATAAACAGTGCTGCAATGAACATTGGAGTACATGTGTCTCTTTCAATTCTGGTTTCCTCGGTGTGTATGCCCAGGAGTGCGATTGCTGGATCATATGGCAGTTCTATTTCCAGTTTTTTGAGGAATCTCCACACTGTTCTCTATAGTGGCTGTACTAGTTTGCATTCACACCAACAGTGTAAGAGGGTTCCTTTCTCTCCACATCCTCTCCAGCATTTATTGCATGTAGACTTTTGGATAGCAGCCATTCTGACAGGTGTGAAATGGTATCTCATTGTGGTTTTGATTTGCATCTCTCTGATTATGAGGGATGTTGAGCATTTTTTCATGTGTTTGTTAGCCATCTGTATGTCTTCTTTGGAGAAATGTCTGTTTAGTTCTTTGGCCCATTTTTTGATTGAGTCATTTATTTTTCTGGAATTGAGCTGCAGGAGCTGCTTGTATATTTTGGAGATTAATCCTTTATCAGTTGCTTCATTTGCTATTATTTCCTCCCATTCTGAAGGCTGTCTTTTCACCTTGCTTATAGTTTCCTTTGCTGTGCAGAAGCTTTTCATTTTAATTAGGTCCCATTTGTTTATTTTTGCTTTGATTTCCAATATTCTGGGAGGTGGGTCATGGAGGATCCTGCTGTGATTTATGTCGGAGAGTGTTTTGCCTACGTTCTCCTCTAGGAGTTTTATAGTTTCTGGTCTTACATTTAGCTCTCTAATCCATTTTGAGTTTATTTTTGTGTATGGTGTTAGGAAGTGTTCTAGTTTCATTCTTTTACAAGTGGTTGACCAGTTTTCCCAGCACCACTTGTTAAAGAGACTGTCTTTTCTCCATTTTATATTCTTGTCTCCTTTGTCCAAGATGAGGTGTCCATATGTGCGTGGATTTATCTCTGGGCTTTCCATGTAATCTTTTAAATATGTAGCTGAATTTGGTTTGTATTTTGTTACATGTTGCATCAGTGTTTACAATGGCCGTTGGTGAGTAGTTTTCTGATAGTGCTTTTCTTTGGTCTTAGTATCACTGTAATGACGATCTTGTAAAATTAGAGAATATTCTCGCCAAATTTTTGTAATCACTGTGATTTTTGTTAAGTCTTTAAATGTTTGGTGGATATCACCTGTGAAGCCATCAAGTCTAGGATTTTTCTTGGTAAGGAGATTTTTGATTCAGTTCAGTTCAGTTCAGTTCAGTCGCTCAGTTGTGTCCGACTCTCCGCGACCCCATGAATCAAAGCATGCCAGGCCTCCCTATCCATCACCAACTCCCGGAGTTCACTCAAATTCATGTCCACAGAGTCGGTGATGCCATCCAGCCATCTCATTCTCTGTCATCCCCTTCTCCTCCCGCCCCCAACCTTTCCCAGCATCAGAGTCTTTTCCAGTGAGTCAACTCGTCGCATGAGATGGCCAAAGTATTGCAGTTTCAGCTTTAGCATCAGTCCTTCCAATGAACACCCAGAATTGATCTCCCTTAGAATGGACTGGTTGGATCTCCTTGCGGTACAAGGGACTCTCAAGAGTCTTCTCCAACACCACGGTTCAAAAGCATCAATTCTTCAGCGATCAGCTTTCTTCACAGTCCAACTCTCACATCCATACATGACCACAGGAAAAAACATTGCCTTGACTAGACGGACCTTTGTTGGCAAAGTAATGTCTCTGCTTTTTAATATATTATCAAGGTTGTTTATGACTTACTGACTTAATATCCTAATTATCACTGTGTTTAAATTTTCTATTTCTTTGTGACTCTGTTTGGATATATTTTATGTTTTTTAGAAATTTGAACATTTCATTTAGGTTATCATATTTATTGCCATGTGATTGCCAATAATCTTCTATTGTGATTCTTTTTATTTCTGGAGAATCAGTAATAATGTCCCCAGTTACATTTCTGACTTTAGTAATTTGAATTTTTTTTTTGGTCCCATCTACCTAAACATTTGTCCTTTCTTTGTTGTTTTTGTAATTTTCAAAGAACTAATTTGGGTTTTGTTTATTATCTCTTATTTTTCTACTCTCTCATGTTTATCTCTGACCTAATCTTTATTATTTCTTATTTTTCTGCAGCTTTGTCTTATTTATTCTTCTTTTTCTAGTTCCTTAAATTGTGTTGTTAGGCTGTTGTTTTGAGATTTTGTCACTAGTATAATTATTTATGGCTATAAAATTTCCCCTTAAGACTGCTTTTACTATGTCACACAAATTTGGGTAACTTGTGTTTTGTTTTCATTCATCTCTAATTCTTTCTAATTACTCTTGTGATTATATCTTTGATCCATTTTTTTTTAGAAGAGTGTGTTGTTAAATTACCACAAACTCATGAATCAACAGAAACAATTTATGGCCTAACATTTGGTCTATACTTGGTTGAAATGTACCATATACTTGAGAAGAATATATATTCCATTTTTATTGCATCATATGTGTTGTACATGTCTCTTAGATCTAGCTAGTTTGTTGTATTGCTCAAGTCCTCTATGTTTTGTTTTTTAACTTATCTTCTGTCTGGATTTTCTAATATACATGAGATGTTGAAAATTTTTATGTATTATTGTACAGCTGTCTATTTTCCATTCAGTTCTTCCTTTTTGCTTCAGATATTTTGATAGTCTGTTATTAGAGATGTAAATGCTTATAATTGTCTATTTTACTGATGTATTGAACTTTAACTAATATATAATATACTTCTTTACTTCACGTTACCTCTTTTAATTTGAATTCTATTTGTCTGATATTAATATATCCACCCCAGCTACTTTGGTTGCTATTTATATGGGGTATCTTTTTCTTTCCTTTCGCTTTTAACCTATTTATGTATTTTAAAAGTCTATCCACCAATCTCTGTTTTTTTAAAATTATTTTAATTGGAGGCTAATTACTTTACATTATTGTATTAGTTTTCCCATACATTGACATGAATCTGCCCTGGGTGTACATGTATTCCCCATCTTGAACCCCTCTCCCACATCCCTCCCCATCCCATCCCTCTGGTTCATCCCAGTACACCAGCCCCAAGCATCCTATATCATGCATCGAACCTGGACTGGCGATTCGTTTCACATATGATAATATACATGTTTCAATGCCATTCTCCCAAATCATGCCATCCTTGCCCTCTCTGCTTTCTTTTGGTCTCTATTTGCGTGGAGTATCTTTTTCCAGCCCTTCACTTTCAATCTGTATGTGTCCCTTGTTTCGAGGTGGGTCTCTTCTAGACAACATATATAGGGGTCTTGTTTTTGTATCCATTCAGCCAGTTATTGTTTTTTGGTTGGGCCTTCAACCCATTTACATTTAAGGTAATTACTGATAAGTATGATCCCGTTGCCATTTACTTTATTGTTTTGTGTTTGTGTTTATACACCCTTTCTGTGTTTCCTTTCTAGAGAAGATCCTTTAGCATTTGTTGGAGAGCTGGTTTGGTGGTGTTGAATTCTCTCAGTTTTTGCTTGTCTGTAAAGATTTTGATTTCTCCTTCATTTTTGAATGATATCCCTGCTGGGTACAGTAATCTGGGCTGTAGGTTATTTTCTTTCATCACTTTAATTATGTCCTGCCATTCCCTCCTGGCCTGAAGAGTTTCTATTCAAAGAGCAGCTGTTATCCTTATGGGAATCCCCTTGTGTGTTATTTGTTGTTTTTCCCTTGCTGCTTTTAATATTTGTTCTTTGTGTTTGATCTTTGTTAATTTTATTAATATGTGTCTTGGGGTATTTCGCCTTGGTTTTATCCTGTTGGGGACTCTCTGGGTTTCTTGGACTTGAGTGATTATTTCCTTCCCCATTTTAGGGAAGTTTTCAACTCATGGTCTTTCTTTTTGTCTTCTTCTTCTGGGACTCCTGTGATTCGAATATTTGGGCATTTAACATTGTCCCAGAGGTCTCTGAAATTGTCCTCATTTCTTTTCATTGGTTTTTCTTTTTTCCTCTCTGTTTCATTTATTTCTACCATTCTGTCTTCTACCTCACTTATCGTATCTTCTGACCATGTTATTCTCCTGTTGGTTTCCTCCAGAGTATTTTTTTATCTCATTGCATTATTCATTATATTTTGACTTTTTAAAAAAATCTCTTCTAGGTCCTTGTTAACCTTTCTTGCATCTTCTCAACCCTTGTCTCCAGGCTATTTATCTGTAACTCCATTTTGTTTTCAAGATTTTGGATCATTTTCACTATCATTATTTGGAATTCTTTATCAGGTAGATTCCCTATTTCTTCCTCTTTGGCTTGGTTTGGTGGGCATTTATCCTGTTCCTTTACCTGATGGGTATTTCTCTGCCTCTTCATCTTGCTTCTATTGCTGTGTTTTGAGTGGCCTTTCCGTATTCTGGCAGTTTCTGGAGTTCTCTTTATTGTGGAGTTTCCTAGCTGTGGGTGTTGTTGGACGGGTGGCTTGTCAAGGTTTCCTGGTTAGGGTAGCTTGTTTCGGTGTTCTGGTGGGTGGAGCTAGATTTCTTCTCTCTGGAGTGCAATGAAGTTTCCAGTAATGAGTTACGAGATGTCGATGACTGTGGAGTGAGTTTGGGCAGCCTGTATATTGAAGCTCAGGGCTATGTTCCTGTGTTGCTGGAGAATTTGCGTGGTATGTCTTGCTCTGGAACTTGTTGGCCCTTGGGTGGTGCTTGATTTCAGTGTAGGTATGGAGACATTTGATGATCTCCTATCGATTAATGTTCCCTGGATTCAGGAGTTCTCTGATATTCTCAGGATTTGGACTTAAGCCTCCTTCCTCTGGTTTTCAGTCTTATTCTTCCAGTAGCCTCAAGACTTCTCCATCTATACAGCACTGATGATAAAACATCCAGGTTAATGATGAAAAGTTTCTTCACAGTGAGGACACCCGGAGAGGTTCACAGAGTTACAAAGAGAAGAGAAGAGGGAGAAGGGAGATAGAGGTGACCAGGAGGAGAAGAGGGGGAATCAAAAGGGGAGAGAGCAAGCTAGCCAGTAATCACTTCCCTATATGCTCTCCTCAGTCTGGACTCCTCAGAGATGTTCATGGATTTACACAGAGAAGAGAAGAGGGAGGAAGGAGACTGAGGTGGCCAGGAGCATAAAGGGGGGAATCAAAAGGAGAGAGACAGATCCAGTAAGCAGTTCCCTAAGTGTTCTCCACAGCCCGGAACACACAAAGAGATTCGCAGAGTTGGGTAGAGAAGAAAAAGGGGAGAGGGGGAGATAGAGGCCACCTGGTGGAGAAAAAGGGAAGTCAAAAGGGGGAGAGAGCAATCCAGCCAGTGATCTTGCTCCCAAGTAAAAATGGGTACTGAAGATTGGGTTCTTAAAGGTACAAAGTTGATAACAAATACCAAAAACCAAAGATTAGAAATCTAGAGTAGAGGTTAGATTCTCAAAAATAAAATATTAAGGGGAAAAAAAAACAAAGTCACAAAAATTATTTTATATATATATATATATGAAGTTTGTTTTAAAAGATAGGGTCTTTTTTTTGCAAAGTAATAGTAGGTTATAAAAATGAAAATTAAAGGAGTAATAGAGGACTTAAAAATTAATTTTTTAAAAAATTTAAACAGTGATAATAGTAAAAATATATCTAGGACTTTTCTCTGATTTTGTTGTGGACAGTGTGGGGTCAGTTCATTTTCAGATAGTTCCTTGATCCGGCTTATACTTCTCAAGATCTATACGCCCCTTCCTATGTAGTCGGTGCTAACTACAGGGTTTTAATCTATTGCACCTGTCACTTCCAAGGCGCTTCCCTCTATTTGTTTTAGCTTCTTCTGTTTGCTGGTCTCTTCAGTGTCTAATTTCCCCCCTGACACAAGGGGGCGGTTGTGGACACTTTTTTAGGCTCACTTGTTCTGTTGTGCTGTGGGGAAGAAGGAACTCTGCCAACAAATATCACTGGTATGTGTGGGGAGTGCTCGCAGTGTCTCAGCCAAACTGGGTTTGCTCCAGTGTGTGCTTTCTCAGTCTACACTGCTCAGGCTCTAGGTTGCTCTGCCGGAAACTGTCTGAGGCTGGCCCTGGGTTGAGTGCACTTCCAAGGTCTAAGCTGCTCAGGTTCAGGTTCTGAGGTACTCCTCAAGGGCGCAGACTCTGTTGGGCCTGTGTTTTGTGCCCTTCCCAGGTCCCAGCAGATCAGGTGACCAGGTGTTTGGCGAGTGCGGTCACTGTGACATTGCCTTCCCTGTCCCTGCCACTTGGTTTTCTGGGTGTACAACCAGCACACCTTCTCAGGCGGATGTCGACCATCCAGAATCCCAAGAAGTCTTGGTTAGCAATGAAGCCTGCTTGCACTCTGGTAGATGATGCCTCTCTGGGGCCCTGATTGTCCCTTTCTGGCTCTGACTTCCCTCGCCTGGCTGTCTCTGGCGGGGGATGGGCCAGTGCACAGCCGGCTAGCTCTAGTCAGTCCTTTGTTCTGAGAGAGGCCTGGCAGTGTCTTAGGTTAGGGCTTTTCATGGGATAGCTATCCCACAGTCTGGTTTGCTATCTCATTTAGTTCTGTCGCATTGCCCTCGGGGCATTCAGACCCGGTCCTTACTCTAAGCAATGCAGCCCTCACCTCCCTGTCCAGACCCCTTTTCCTAATGGCAGATGAAGGCGTCTGCGCTGCTTCTCCACTGGGAGTTACCATTGGGCACGTAATCTGTAGGTTTTAATTATTTATTTATTTTTCCTCCCGGTTATGTTGCCCTCTGAAGTTCCAAGGCTCGCCACAGACTCACCAGTGAGAGTGTTTCATGGTATTTGGAAACCTCTCTTTTTCAAGACTCCCTCCCAAGACTGATCTCCGTCCCTACCTCTTTTGTGTCTCTTTTTATCCTTTATATTTTTTCCTACCTCCTTTCGAAGACAATGGGCTATTTTTCTGGGTGACTGATGTCCTCTACCGGCATTCAAAGTTGTTTTGTGGAATTTACTCGGCGTTCAAATGTTCTTTTGATGAATTTGTGGGGGAGAAAGTGGTCTCCCTGTCCTATTCTTCTTCCATCTTAGGACCGCCCCTAAAAGATACTTTTATAGAAACATCTAGACTTGCGTTTGATCAAAAATTGGGTTCCATGGCCCAGCCAAGTTGGCACATAAAATTAACCATCATGGGCCTATTTTACTTTTCAACTCTTGCTTTTTTTTTAAATTTCTGCTTAAGATTTTTCCTCTCAGTTAAGTTCAGTTCAGTCGCTCAGTCGTGTCCGACTCTCCACGACCCCATGAATCACAGCACGCCAGGCCTCCCTATCCATCACCAACTCCCGGAGTTCACCCAAACTCATGTCCACAGAGTCGGTGATGCCATCCAACCATCTCATTCTCTGTCGTCCCCTTCTCCTCCCACCCCCAACCTTTCCCAGCATCAGAATCTTTTCCAGTGAGTCAACTCGTCACATGAGGTGGCCAAAGTACTGCATTTTCAGCTTTAGCATCAGTCCTTCCAATGAACACCCAGGATCGATCTCCCTTAGAATGGACTGGTTGGATCTCCTTGCAGTCCAAGGGACTCTCAAGAGTCTTCTCCAACACCACAGTTCAAAAGCATCAATTCTTCAGCGATCTGCTTTCTTCACAGTCCAACTCTCACATCCATACATGACCACGGGTAAAACCATAGCCTTGACTAGACGGACCTTGGTTGGCAAATTAATGTCTCTGCTTTTTAATATATTATCAAGGTTGGTCATAACTTTCCTTCCAAGGAGTAAGCGTCTTTTAATTTCATGGCTGCAATCAGCATCTGCAGTGATTTTGGAGCCCAAAAGAATAAAGTGTGACACTGTTTCCACTGTTTTTCCATCTATTTCCCATGAAGTGATGGGACCAGATGCCATGATCTTTGTTTTTTGAATGTTGAGCTTCAAGCCAACCTTTTCACTCTCCTCTTTCACTTTCATCCAGAGGCTTTTGAGTTCCTCTTCACTTTCTGCCATAAGGGTAGTGTCATCAGCATATCTGAGATTATTGATATTTCTCCCAGCAATCTTGATTCCAGCTTGTGCTTCTTCCAGCCCAGCGTTCCTCATGATGTACTCCGCATATAAGTTAAATAAGCAAGGTGACAATATACAGCCTTGACGTACTCCTTTTCCTATTTGGAACCAGTCTGTTGTTCCATGTACAGTTCTGACTGTTGCTTCCTGACCTGCATACAGGTTTCCCAAGAGGCAGGTCAAGTGGTCTGGTATTCCCATCTCTTTAAGAATTTTCCACAGTTTATTGTGATCCACACAGTCAAAGGCTTTGGCATAGTCAATGAAGCAGAAATAGATGTTTTTCTGGAACTTTCTTGCTTTCTCCATGATCCAGCGGATGTTGGCAATTTGATCTCTGGTGCCTCTGCCTTTTCTAAAACCTGCTTGAACATCTGGGAGTTCACGGTTCACATATTGCTGAAGCCTGGCTTGGAGAATTTTGAGCATGACTTTACTAGCGTGTGAGATGAGTGCAATTGTGCGGTAGTTTGAGCATTCTTTGGCATTGCCTTTCTTTGGGATTGGAATGAAGACTGACGTTTTCCAGTCCTGTGGCCACTGCCTAGTTTTCCAAATGTGCTGGCATATTGAGTGCAGCACTTTCACAGCATCATCTTTCAAGATTTGAAATAGCTCAAGTGGAATTCCATCACCACCACTAGCTTTGTTCGTAGTGATGCTTTCTAAGGCCCACTTGACTTCACATTCCAAGATGTCTGGCTCTAGGTCAGTGATCACGTTATCGTGACTATCTTGGTCGTGAAGATCTTTTTTGTACAGTTCTTCTGTGTATTCTTGCCACCTCTTCTTAATATCTTCTGCTTCTGTTAGGTCCCTACCATTTATGTCCTTTATCGAGCCCATCTTTGCATGAAATGTTCCCTTGGAATCTCTAATTTTCTTGAAGAGATCTCTTGTCTTTCCTATTCTGTTGTTTTCCTCTATTTCTTTGCATTGATCGCTGAGGAAGTCTTTCTTATCTCTCCTTGCTATTCTTTGGAACTCTGCATTCAGATGCTTATATCTTTCCTTTTCTCCTTTGTTTTTCGCTTCTCTTCTTTTCACAGCTATTTGTAAGGCCTCCTCAGACAGCCATTTTGCTTTTTTGCATTTCTTTTCCATGGGGATGGTCTTGGTCCCTGTCTCCTGTACAATGTCACGAACCTCCGTCCATTGTTCATCAGGCACGCTATCTATCAGATCTAGTCCCTTAAATCTATTCCTCACTTCCACTGTATAATCATAAGGGATTTGATTGAGGTCATATCTGAATGGTCTAGTGGTTTTCCCTACTTTCTTCAATTTAAGTCTGAATTTAGCAATAAGGAGTTCATGATCTTAGCCACAGTCAGCTCCTGGTCTTGTTTTTGCTAACTGTATACAGCTTCTCCATCTTTGGCTGCAAAGAATATAATCAATCTGATTTCGGTGTTGACCATCTGGTGATGTCCACGTGTAGAGTCTTCTCTTGTGTTGTTGGAAGAGGGTGTTTGCTATGACCAGTGCGTTCTCTTGACAAAACTCTATTAGCCTTTGCCCTGTTCTTACATTGTTTCTTGACTTTCTTCACATCTTCTTTTAGTTCTTTTAGCATTCATATGATAATTGTTTTTAAATCTTTGTCTTGTCGGTCCTCCATGAGATCTTTTTTCAGGAACAGTTTCTGATTTCATTTTTACTTTGAATTTTCCTGCTTCTTTGTATGACTGATGATTTTCTTGTTGAAAAGCAGACATTTAAATCTAAAAATATGGTAACTCTGGAAACCAAAATTTCCCTCTCCCCCACAGTTTTTTAGCTTCTGTTTTTATTGTTTTAGTCTGTCTCTGTGTTGCAAAGTTAAGGTCTTTTCTGAGCCTGTGCCTTCCTTTGGACATACATTGTGATTTTCCAATTTCCTCACATATATGGTTGCTTTTAATGTTTTTAATGTCTGCCAAAATGGGAAAATAGTAAAAGAAAGGGATAGGAATATCCTGATCTTTAATTCCCCTCTAGTTCAATTCAGCCAGAAGAGGAGGGGTTTGCAACAGTAGAGGGCGTTGCAACAACTATGATTACAAACTTTTTCTAAGCATTTCTGTGATTAGAAGTAGCAATCAGTGATCAGAGCTCAGAGGCCCAATGTTTGGAGGACATGTTTCTTTTTGCCGACCTTGGTTCCTGCAAGCTTTGTGCAAGTTCCTCCAGGAACACTTTCACAGCTGCCTTTCACTGGCTGATGGTTGAGTGATGGATAAATTCAGCTGTGTTATAAATGAAACTAATATTAACTGCAGTTTATCATCCATGACTTCTCTTGGAAATTGAGTCTTCAACAGACTTCAGAGTACCAATATAGTTAAACCTATAGTTAAACAGAGTACCAATATAGTTATAGTCGCAAAGAGTCGAACATGACTGAGCGACTTCACTTACTCCCTCATAGTTAAACCAGATACATTCTGCCAAGCAGTTGGCTAGGTGGACACACTGTTTTCTGGTTCTCTGCTCTGCCATCTTCTTAGAAGACTCTGTATTTGCCTCATGGCGAAGGATAATTTTTCAGGATACAGAATACTCTAATCATTTCTTGCTTGTAAGGTTTCTGAGGAAAAGTAAGTTGTAATTTTTTCTGTGTTTTCTTTCAAGCTTTTTTTTTTTTAAATCCATGTTTCTACACTTTGAACATGAGATGCCTGCCTGTAGGGTTTTGTGTTTACTTGGGCATTAATTCTGCTTTGTATTTTCTAATCTTGCTGAACCTATGATGTGCTGTCTAACATTAACTTGGGAAAATTGTCTTGTATTATTGCTCCTAATATTTTTTCTTTTCTCTTCTTTCTTTTCCTTCTGGTACCCTTATCATGTGTACCTTTCAGTTTTTGTGCTTTTTCCAAAGTTCTTGGACATTCTGTTATTTCCCCCAGTGTTTTCTTTTGCTTTTTTAGTTTTTGGAAGTTTCTATTGATACATTCTAAATATCAGATATTTTTATTTCAGCCATGTCTCATCTACTAAGGAACTTATCAAAGTTATTTTAAGTTACCATTATCGTAATCTTGATCTCTAGCATTTCTCATTGGTTATTTCTTTGTACATCACTTTCTATGCTAATGTTACCCATGTGTTCTTTGTACATCACTTTCTATGCTAATGTTACCCATGTGTTCTTCAGTTCAGTTCAGTCGCTCAGTTGTTTCTGACTCTCTGCGACGCCATGAATCACAGCACGCCAGGCCTCCCTGTCCATCACCAACTCCCGGAGTTCACTCAAACTCATGTCCATCGAGTCGGAGATGCCATCCAGCCATTTCATTCTCCATCGTCCCCTTCTCCTCCTCCCCCCAATCCCTCCCAGCATCAGAGCCTTTTCCAGTGAGTCAACTCTTCACATGAGATGGCCAAAGTATTGGAGTTTCAGCTTTAGCATCAGTCCTTCCAATGAACACCCAGAACTGATGTCCTTTGGAATGGACTGGTTGGATCTCCTTGCAGGCCAAGGGACTCTCAAGAGTCTTCTCCAGTATCACAGTTCAAAAGCATCAATTCTTCCATGATCAGTTTTCTTCACAGTCATTGTAAATTGTCCTGCTAGAGTTCCTAACATCATTATTTCTTTAAATTCTTGGTCTAATTATTCCAGTATTTGTGCCATATCTAAGTCTGGTTTGATGATCTGTTGCTTCACCTTTTTAAAAATGTTTTAGAATGTTTTATAGCATTTGTTCCCCCCCCCAAAAAAAATGGACATAGTAGGTAAAAGAAACACAAAATAAAGTTTCTATAGTCCTATGATTAGATCTCAGTCTTTTAGTGAGCCTGTGCAAATAAGCTGTGAATTTTATAAGTGCATCTTAGTTGTTCCACCATTTAACGGGATGGTAGGACAAGATTTCTAGAGCAGGCTGGAGTTTCGTATTTCTCTTCCCCCATACTGGTGTGTATTAACCAGGGTTCCTCAGATAAACAGAACCAATTGGAGATACACACACATTGACATATAGTTAATTATTATTAGGAATTTTCTCATAAGATACGCTTATGGAGGCTGAGAAGTCACACAGTCTTCCATCTGCATGCTGTATATTTGGGAAATCCAGTGGTGTTTCCAGTAATAAATAGTCCAAAGACCTGAGAAATAGGAACACTAATGGTATAAGTTATACACCTAAGGCAGCAAGATGCTGATATCCCAGCTCTTTTAGTCAGGCTGAAGTAGACCAAGTTCTTCCTTTCTCCATATTTTTGTTTTTTCACCTCAAAGAATTGGATGGTGCCCATTTACTTTGAAGATGGTAATCTACTTTACTCTGTCTACTGATTTAAATGCTACTCTCAACCAGAAACACCCTCACAGAAAATTTTTTTTTAAGTTATATCTCAGCATCCTGGGATGTAGTCAAGTTGATGCATGAACTTAATCATCACAGTTGCTGCTGCTGCTAAGTCGATTCAGTCGTGTCTGACTCTGTGCGACCCCATAGATGGCAGCTCACCAGACTCTGCCGTCCCTGGGATTCTCCAGGCAAGAATACTGGAGTGGGTTGCCATTTCCTTCTCCAATGCATGAAAGTGAAAAGTGAAAGTGAAATCGCTGAATCGTGTTCGACTTTTTGCGACCCCATGGACTGCAGCCTACCAGGCTCCTCCGTCCATGGAATTTTCCAGGCAATAGTACTGGAGTGGAGTGCCATTGCCTTCTCCAATCATCACAGTTAGGCTCTGACAAAACCCTGGTAAGTTAGGTTCTGGTGGAATAGAGAACCTTTCTCTTGAGGACAGAACTTCTGAAAAAGAACAGTATTCTCTAGCATATTTCAAAATGCGTACTTTCCCCCAACTCCTGCTGGAAACACAGGGAAATTTTCTCTAATATTCAAAATGTGAACCTGATAGAGCTCCTGAAGTTAAAATTGTCACAAGTGTGGGAAGTAACCCTGTGACTGCCCTCAACTGAGAGGACTTTTAACTCTCAGACTTCTCCACATTAAGTATCTAGCAATTCATCAAAGTTGAGGTTTTACTATTCCAGTGCTATCGGGCTTCCCTTATAGCTCAGTTTGTAAAGAATCTACCTGAAATGCAGGAGACCCCAGTTAAATTCATGGGTTGGGAAGATCCACCAGAGAAGGGATTCTTGGGATACCGACTCCAGATTCTTGGGCTTCCCAGGTGGTTCAGATGGTAAAGAATCTGCCTGCAATGCAGGAGACGTGGGTTCAATTCCTGAGTTGGGAAGATCCCTTGGAGAAGGAAAAGGCTACCCACTTGAGTATTCTGGCCTGGAGAATTACATAGACTTTATAGTTCACAGTCAAATTTGACCTTGGAGTACAAAATGGAGTGGGTCAAAGGCTAACAGAATTTTGCCAAGAGAACACACTGGTCATAGCAAACACCCTCATCCAACAACACGAGAAGACTACAGATGGACAGCACCAGATGGCCAATACCAAAATCAGATTGATAATATTCTTTACAGCCAAAAATGGAGAAGTTCTATACAGTCAGGAAAGCAAGACAGGGAGCTGACTGTGGCTCAGATCATGAGCTCCTTATTGCAAAATTCAGACTGAAATTGAAGAAAGCAGGGAAAACCGCTAGACCATTCAGGTATGACCTAAATCAAATTCCTTATGATTATACAGTGGAAGTGACAAACAGATTCAAGGGATTAGATCTGATAGACAGAGTGCCTGAAGAACTATGGACGAAGTTTCATGACATCGTACAGCAGGCAATGATCAAAACTATCCCCAAGAAAAGGGAATGCAAAATGGTTGTATGAGGAGGGCTTACAAATAAACTGAGAAAAGAAGAGAGGTGAAAGGCAAAAGTGAAAAGGAAAGATATACCCATGTGAATGCAGAGTTCCTAAGAATAGCAAGGAGAGACAAGAAAGCCTTCCTCAGTGATCAATGCAAAGAAATAGAGGAAAACAACAGAATAGGAAAAACAAGAGATCTCTTCAAGAAAATTAGAGATAACAAGGGAACATTTCATGCAAAGATGGGAACAATAAAGGACAGAAGTGGTATGAACCTAGCAGAAGATATTAAGAAGAGGTGGCAAAAATACACAGAAGAACTATACAAAAAAGATCTTCATGATCCAGATAACCACTATGATGTGATGACTCATCTAGAGGCAGACATCCTGGAATGCAAAGTCACATGGGCCTTAGGAAGCATCACTATGAACAAAGCTAGTGGCAGTGATGGAATTCCATTTGTGCTATTTCAAATCCTAAAAGATGATGCTGTGAAAGTGCTGCACTCAGTATACCAGCAAATTTGGAAAACTCAGCAGTGGCAACAAGACTGGAAAATGTCAGTTTTCATTCCAATCCCAGAGAAAGGCAATGCCAAAGAATGCTCAAACTACCACACAATTGCACTCATCTCACACTCTAGTAAAGTCATGCTCAAAATTCTCCAAGGCAGGCTTCAACAGTACATGAAGCATGAACTTCCAGATGTTCAAGCTGGATTTAGAAAAAGCAGAGGAACCAGTGATCAAATTGCAGCATCTATTGGATCACTGAAAAAGCAAGAAAGTTCCAGAAAAAAAAGTCTGTTTTTTTTTTTTTTTGGTTCCAAAATCACTGCAGATGATGACTGCAGCCATGAAATTAAAAGATACTTGATCCTTGAAATAAAAGCTATGATGAACCTAGATAGTATATTAAAAAGCAGAGACATTGCTTTGCCAACAAAGGTCCATCTAGTCAAACTATGGTTTTCCAGTAATCATATAGGGATGCGAGAGTTGGACTAAAGAAAGCTGAGCACCGAAGAATTGATGCTTTTGAACTGTTGTGTTGTAGAAGACTCTTGAGAGTTCTTTGGACTGCAAAAAGATCCAACCAGTCAATCTTAAAAGAAATGAGTCCTGAATATTCATTGGAAGTACTGATGCTGAAGGTGAAACTCTAATATTTTGTCCACCTGATGCAAAGAACTGACTCATTGGAAAAGACCCTTATGATGGGGAAGATTGAAGGCTGGAGGAGAAGGGGACAACAGAGGATGAGATGGTTGGATAGCATCACTGAATTGATGGACGTGAGTTTGAGCAGGCTCTGGAAGTTGGTGACAGACAGGAAAGCCTTGTGTGCTGCAGTCCATGAGTCAGATACAACTGAGTGACTGAACTGATTCCAGTGCTAGTTCCCATAGTGATTTCTACTCATGGATTTCTGGTCTAGTAAGAGAGTTCCAGAAAAACATCTATTTCTGCTTTATTGACCATGCCAAAGTCTTTGTGTGGATCACAATAAACTGTGGAAAATTCTGAAATAGATGGGATTACCAGACCACCTGACCTGCCTCTTGAGAAACCTGTATGCAGGTCAGGAAGCTACAGTTAGAACTGGACATGGAACAACAGACTGGTTCCAAATAGGAAAAGGAGTACGTCAAAGCTGTATATCGTAACCCTGCTTATTTAACTTGTATGCAGAGTACATCATGAGAAACTCTGGGCTGGAAGAAGCACAAGCTGGAATTAAGATTGCTGGGAGAAATATCAATAACCTCAGATATGCAGATGACACCACCCTTATGGCAGAAAGTGAAGAGGAACTAAAAAGCCTCTTGATGAAAGTGAAAGAGGAGAGTGAAAAAGTTGGCTTAAAGCTCAACATTCAGAAAACAAAGATCATGGCATCTGGTCCCATCACTTCATGGGCAATAGATGGAGAAACAGTGGAAACAGTTTCAGACTTTGTTTTTTGGGGCTCCAAAATCACTGCAGATGGTGATTGCAGCCATGAAATTAAAAGATATTTACTCCTTGGAAGGAAAGTTGTGATCAACCTAGATAGCATATTAAAAAGCAGAGACATTACTTTGCCAACCAAGGTCCGTCTAGTCAAGGCTATGGTTTTTCCAGTGGCCATGTATGGATGTGAGAGTTGGACTGTGAAGAAAGCTGATTGCCGAAGAATTGATGCTTTTGAACTGTGGTGTTGGAGAAGACTCTTGAGAGTCCTTTGGACTGCAATTAGAGCCAACCAGTCCATTCTAAAACAGATCAGTCCTGGGTGTTCATTGGAAGGACTGATGCTAAAGCTGAAACTGCAATACTTTGGCCACCTCATGCGAGGAGTTGACTCATTGGAAAAGACTCTGATGCTGGGAGAGATTGGGGGCAGGAGGAGAAGGGGATGGCATCACCGACTTGATGGACATGAGTTTGAGTGAACTCCGGGATTTGGTGATGGACAGGGAGGCCTGGCGTGCTGCTATTCATGGGGTCGCAAAGAATTGGATATGACTGAGTGACTGAGCTGAACTGAACTGAAACTGTGATTCTCTTTTTCTGTGTGTCTATCTCTGTTTTGGAGGTGGTGGTTTTCCCTGTGACCCACTTCGCTGAGGACGCTAAGGAGAGTTTTTCAAGTTTTAGTTTCAGCTTTTTGCTTATTTAAGTGGAATAAAGCCTTCCAGTCACCATACAAAACTGACTGAAATTTAACCGGCTTTTAAATTCTAGCTATTCTTCTGAATGTATGTGGTCTCTCATTTTTTATTGTAGTTTAGATTTGCATTTCCCTTGTGACTTAGCGACTGAACTGAACTGAACTGAACATCAAACCAAAAATCTATAATAGATGTATACACAATAAAGAAAAAGAAATCCAAGTATAACACTGAAAATATTTATCAAATCAGAAGACGGAACAAAGAAGAAAGACTTCCTGAAACAAATCCAAAACAATGAACAAAATGGCAGTAAGATTATACATATTGAGAATTCATTATGTAAATGGATTAAATGCTTCAACCAAAAGACGTATTCTGGCTAAATGTACACAAAAAACAAAACTCGAGTATTAGCTGTTTACAAAACACTCATTTCAGATCTGGAGACACATACAGGTTGAAATTGAAGGAATGGATAAAGATATTCTATGCAAATGAAAATCAAATCTGGAGCACAATACTCACATCAGACAAAATAGACTTTAAAGACTGTTGCACAAGACAAAGGACACTACTTTGTGTAGTGATCAAGGAATCAATCCAAGAAGAAAATATAACAGTTGTCAGTGTATGTACAACCAACACAGTCAGTTCAGTTCAGTCGCTCAGTCGTGTCCGACTCTGCGACCCATCAATCACAGCACGCCAGGCCTCCCTGTCCATCACCAACTCCCGGAGTTCACTCAAACTCATGTCCATCGAGTCGCTGATGCCATCCAGCCATCTCATTCTCTGTCGTCCCCTTCCCCTCCAGCCCCTAATCCCTCCCAGCATCAGAGTCTTTTCCAGTGAGTCAACTCGCCGCATGAGGTGGCCAAAGTACTGGAGTTTCAGCTTTAGCATCAGTCCTTCCAATGAATACCCAGGATTGATCTTCTTTAGAATGGACTGGTTGGATCTCCTTGCAGTCCAGGGCACTCTCAAGAGTCTTCTCCAGCACCACAGTTCAAAAGCATCAATTCTTCAGCGATCAGCTTTCTTCACAGTCCAACTCTCACATCCATACATGACCACTGGGAAACACAGGAGTACCTCAATATATAAGGGAAATAATAGCAAACAAAAAATGAGAAGTTGATAGTAACAATAATAGTGGGGGACTTTAACATCTCATTTACATCAGTCAACAGGTCAAGACAAAATAAATAAGGAAACGTGGCTTTATATATCACATCAGTCCAGATGGACTTAATTGATACCTACAGAGTGTTCCATCTAAAAGCAGTAGAATGAACGTTCTTCTCAAGTACAAATGGAACATTCTCTAGGATAGATCACATGCTCGGCCATAAAGAAAGACTTGGTAAATTTAAGAAAATTGAAATATCACTTAAGCATTTTTCTGACCACAACACTATGAGATTAGAAGTCAAATATAAGGGGAAAAACCTCAAAAACACAAATATAGGAAGCTAAAACATATGCTACTAAACAACCATTGTATCACTGAAGAAATCAAAGATGAAATTTGAAAAATTCCTAGAGACAGATGAAAACAAAAACACAGCAATCCAAAGCCTATTGGGATGCAGCAAAAGTAGCTCTAGGAGGGAACTTTATAATAATACAAACTTACCTCAGGAACTGAGAAAAATCTCAAACAACCTGAACATACACCTAAAGCAAATAAAGAAGAACAAGCAAAACCCAAAGTCAATAAAAGGAAAGAAATCGTAAAAATCAGAGCAGAAATTAATGAAACAGATGACAAAAATAATAGAAAATACTAATAAAACTAAAAGCCAGTTCTTTGAATACACAAGCAAAATTGATAAACCTTTAGACAGACTCATCAAGAAAAATAAGGAGAGTGCAGAAATCAACAAAATTAGAAAGGAAAAAGGAGAAGTTAGACACCACAGAAATACAAAGGATCATAATAGAGTAATACAAGCAACTATATGCTGATAAAGTATAGAGGAAATGGACAGATTCTTAGGAAGGTACAAGCTCCCAAGATTGAACCAGGAAGAAAGAGAAAATATGAACAAACCAATTACAAGTACTGAGATTGAAACTGCGATATTAAAACTCCCAACTAACAGAAGTCCATAACCAAATGGCTTCACAGGCAAATCCTGTCAACCATTTAGAGAAGAGTTAACATCTATCTTTCTGAAATGCTTCCAAAAAAATCACAGAGGACATACCATCACCCTGATACCAGAAACAGATAAAGATAGCACAAAAAAGAAAATTGTGGGTCATATCACTGGTGAACATAGATGCAAAAAACCTCAAAAAAATTCTAGCAAACTGATTCCAACAAACATTAAAAGAATTATATCTCATGATCAAGTGGGATTTAGCTCAGGGATGCAACGATTTTTCTATCTCCACAAATTAATCAATATGATACATCACATTAACAAACAGAAGAATGAAAGTCATGATCATCTCGTTAGAGGCAGAAAAAGCTTTTGAGAAATCCCAACACTCACTTATGATAAAAAAAAAATTCCAGAAAATGGGAATAGAGGGAACACACCTCAATATAATAAAGGCCATATATGAAAACTCACAGCTAACTTCATACTCAACGATGAAAGTTGAAAGCATTTCCCTTAAGATCATTAGAAATACAAGAATATCCACTCTTGCCAATTTAATTCAATATAGTTTTGGAAGCCCTAGCGATGGCAATCAGAGAAGACAAAGAAAATTAATCCAAATTAGCAATGAAGTAATATTGTCAGTGTTTGCAGATGATATAACTCTATACATAGAAAATCCTAGAGACAGGAACAGAAAACTAATACAGCTTTTCAATGAAATTGGTAAAGGTGTTGAATACAAAATTAATATATAGAAACCTGTTACATTTCTAAACACTAGCAATGAATGATCGGAAAGGGAAGTTAAGGAAATTATCCCATTACCAGCTCATCAAAACAAACACACAAACCTAGGAGTAAACCGACCTGAGGAAACAAAAGACTTGTATTCCAAAAACTGGTGAAAGAAATAAAAAATTACACAAGGAGATGTAAAGAAATACCATGTTCTTGGATTGGAAGAATCAATATTGTTAAAATGACTATACTACCCAAAGTAATCTATAGATTGAATGCAATCTTTGCCAAATTACTAACAGCATTTTTCACAGAACTGAAAAATAAATTTTTTAAGTTATATGGAAATGCCAGAGTATCCAAATAGCAAAACCAATTACAAGAAAGTAAACAGCCGGAGGAATCAGTTTCCTGTCTTCAGGTTGTCCTACAAAGCTGAAGTTATCAAAGCAGTATGATACTGGCACAAAAACAGAAATATACATCAGTGGAACAGGAGAGAAAGCCCAGAAATAAACCCACACATCTATGGTTAATTAATCTACAACAAAAAAGGCAAACCCATACAATAGAAAAAAGAGAGTCTCTTCAATAAGTGGTACCGGGAAAACTGAACAGTTACATGTAAAATAATGAGATTAGAAAATTTTCAAACACCACAAACAAAAATCAACTCAAAATGGATTAAAGACCTAAATGTAAGACAGGAGACTATAAAACTCCTAGAGGAGAACATACGCAGGATGCTCTTTCACATAAATTGCAGCAACATTTTTTTGGATCTGTCTCCTCCTAGAAAGATAGAAACAAAATAAAAATTTTAAGATAAGGAGACAATAGACAGTGAAAAACAACCTGCAGAATACGAGAAAATATTTGCAAGCAGTGTAACTGACAAAAGATTAATCTTCCAAACATACAAAGAGCTCATACAACTCAATGTCAAAAGGCAACCAATCCAAAAATGGGCTTTAGCTCTAAATAGACATGCCTTCAAAGACATGCAGATGGCCAAGAGGCAAATGAATGGATGCTCAACATCTCTTAATTATTCAGGTCAGTTCAGTCGCTCAGTCGTGTCCGACTCTGCGACCCATCAATCACAGCACGCCAGGCCTCCCTGTCCATCACCAACTCCCGGAGTTCACTCAAACTCATGTCCATCGAGTCGCTGATGCCATCCAGCCATCTCATTCTCTGTCGTCCCCTTCTCCTCCTGCCCCCAATCCCACCCAGCATCAGAGTCTTTTCCAGTGAGTCAACTCTTCGCATGAGGTGGCCAAAGTATTGGAGTTTCAGCTTTAGCATCAGTCCTTCCAATGAACACCCAGCACTGATCTCCTTTAGAATGGACTGGTTGGATCTCCTTGCAGTCCAGGGCACTCTCAAGAGTCTTCTCCAGCACCACGGTTCAAAAGCATCAATTCTTTGGCATTCAACTTTCTTCACAGCCCAACTCTCACATCCATACATGATCACTGGAAAAACCATAGCCTTGACTAGATGGACCCTTGTTGGCAAAGTAATGTCTCTGCTTTTTAATATGCTATCTAGGTTGGTCACAGCTTTCCTTCCAAGGAGTAAGCGTCTTTTAATTTCATGGCTGCAATCACCATCTGCAGTGATTTTGGAGCTCCCCCCCCAAAAAAAAGTCTGACAATGTTTCCACTGTTTCCCCATCCATTTCCCATGAAGTAATGGAGAAGGAAATGGCAATCCACTCCAGGGTTCTTGCCTGGAGAATCCCAGGGATGGCAGGACCTGGTGGGCTGCCGTTTATGGGGTCGCACAGAGTCGGACACGACTGAAGCGACTTAGCATCAGTATCAGCAGCATTGGGACCAGATGCCATGATCTTAGTTTTCTGAATGTTGAGCTTTATTCAGTTCAGTTCAGTTCAGTCGCTCAGTCGTGTCCAACTCTCCGTGACCCCATGAATCACAGCACACCAGGCCTCCCCGTCCATCACCAACTCCCGGAGTTCACCCAAACTCATGTCCACAGAGTCGGTGATGCCATCCAGCCATCTCATTCTCCGTCGTCCCCTTCTTCTCCCACCCCCAACCTTTCCCAGCATCAGAGTCTTTTCCAGTGAGTCAACTCGTCGCATGAGGTTACCAAAGTAATGCAGTTTCAGCTTTAGCATCAGTCCTTCCAATGAACACCCAGGATCGATCTCCTCTAGAATGGACTGGTTGGATCTCCTTGCGGTACAAGGGACTCTCAAGAGTCTTCTCCAACACCACAGTTCAAAAGCATCAATTCTTCGACGATCAGCTTTCTTCACAGTCCAACTCTCACATCCATACATGGCCACGGGAAAAACCATAGCCTTGACTAGACGGACCTTGGTTGGCAAAGTAATGTCTCTGCTTTTTAATATATTATCAAGGTTGGTCATAACTTTCTTTCCAAGGAGTAAGCGTCTTTTAATTTCATGGCTGCAATCAGCATCTGCACTGATTTTGGAGCCCAAAAAAATAAAGTCTGACACTGTTTCCACTGTTTTTCCATCTATTTCCCATGAAGTGATGGGACCAGATGCCATGATCTTTGTTTTCTGAGTGTTGAGCTTCAAGCCAACTTTTTCACTCTCCTCTTTCACTTTCATCAAGAGGCTTTTGAGTTCCTCTTCACTTTCTGCCATAAGGGTAGTGTCATCAGCATATCTGAGATTATTGATATTTCTCCCAGCAATCTTGATTCCAGCTTGTGCTTCTTCCAGCCCAGCGTTCCTCATGATGTACTCTGCATATAAGTTAAATAAGCAAGGTGACAATATACAGCCTTGATGTACTCCTTTTCCTATTTGGAACCAGTCTGTTGTTCCATGTACAGTTCTGACTGTTGCTTCCTGACCTGCATACAGGTTTCTCAGGACTGCAAATCAAAACTACAATGAAGTATCACCTCACACTTGTTAGAATGGCCATCATTTAAAAGTCAACAAGCAGTAACTGTTGGAGAGGATGTGGAGAAATGAGAACACTCTTACACTGTTGGTGAGAATGTAAATTGGTGTAGCCACCATGGAAAGCACTATGGTGGTTCGTAAACACTAAAAACAGAGTTACCATATGATCCTGCAATCCCATTTGTGGGCATATATCCAGAGAAAACCACAATTTGTAAAGATACATGTACCAAAAATGTTCGTAACAGCACTATTTATTATCACCAAGACATAGATGGAAACTAAATGTCCGTGTGTGTTCAGTTCCTCAGTCATGTCCAACTCTTTGTGACCCCGTGGACTGTAGCCCTCCATGCTCCTCTCTCCATGGAGTTTTCCAGGAAAGAACACTGGAGCATGTTGCCATTTCCTACTCCAGGGATCTTCTCAATCCAGGGATCAATCAAACCACGGCTCTTGCATCTCCTGCATTGGCAGGCAAATTCTTTACCAGTGGCTATACCAATTTACATTTCCACCAACAAGTTATAAGCTATTTATAGATACTCTAAAATATTGACTATATTCCTCATGTTGTTCAATGTATTCTTGTAGCTTAATGCATATTAACTTGCAGCTCTTAATTCTCTTGCACCTCCCCTTTCCCTCTCCCCACTGGTAACCACTAATTTGTACCCAATATTTATGAATCGAGTTCTTTTTTGTTATATTTACTCATTCACTGTATTTCTTAAATTCCACATATAAATGATACCATACAGGGTTTGCCTTTCTCCTTCTTAATACCCTCCAAGTCCATCCATGTTGCTTCAAAATTCATTCCTTTTTATGGCTGAGTAGTATTTCAATGTAAATATATACCATGTCTTCTTTATTCATTCATCTTTTGTTGAATACTTAAATTGCTTTCATAGCTTGACATTTGTAAATAATACTGTTATGAATATTGGGATGTATGTGTCTTTTTGGATTCAGGTCAGTTCAGTTGCTCAGTCGTGTCCGACTCTTTGTAACCTCATGAATCACAGCACGCCAGGCATCCCTGTCCATCACCAACTCCCGGAGTTTACTCAAACTCAAGTCCGTCGAGTCAGTGATGCCATCCAGCCATCTCATTCTCTGTCGTCCCCTTCTCCTCCTTCCCCCAATCCCTCCCAGCATCAGAGTCTTTTCCAGTGAGTCAACTCTTTGCATGAGGTGGCCAAAGTATTGGAGTTTCAGCTTTAGTATCAGTCCTTCCAATGAACACCCAGGAATGATCTCCTTTAGAATGGATTGGTTGGCTCTAATTGCAGTCCAAAGGACTCTGAAGAGTCTTCTCCAACACCACAGTCAAAAGCATCAATTCTTCAGTGCTCAGCTTTCTTCACAGTCCAACTCTCACATCCATACATGACCACGGGAAAAACCATAACCTTGACTAGACGGACCTTGGTTGGCAAAGTAATGTCTTTGCTTTTTATTATGCTATCTAGGGTAATCATAACTTTCCAAGGAGTAAGCGTCTTTTAATTTCATGGCTGCAATCACCATCTGCAGTGATTTTGGAGCCCCAAAAAACAAAGTCTGAAACTGTTTCCACTGTTTCTCCATCTATTTCCCATGTAATGATGGGACCAGATGCCATGATCTTTGTTTTCTGAATGTTGAGCTTCAAGCCAACTTTTTCGCTCTCTTCTTTCACTTTCATCAAGAGGCTTTTTAGTTCCTCTTCACTTTCTACCATAAGGGTGGTGTCATCTGCATATCTGAGGTTATTGATATTTCTCCTGGCAATCTTGATTCCAGCTTGTGCTTCTTCCAGCCCAGCGTTCCTCATGATGTACTCTGCATGTAAGTTAAATAAGCAGGGTGACAGGAATGCAAGGATTCTTCAATATCCACAAATCAATCAATGTAATAGACCACATTAACAAACTGAAAAATAAAAATCATATGATTATCTCAATAGATGCAGAGAAAGCCTTCGACAAATTTCAACATCCATTTATGATAAAAACCCTCCAAACGGTGGGAATAGAAGGAACATACCTCAATATAATAAAAGCTATATATGACAAACCCTCAGCAAAGATTATCCTCAATGGTGAAAAACTGAAAGCGTTTCCCCTAAAGTCAGGAACAAGACAAGGGTGCCCACTCTCACCATTACTATTCAACTTAGTTCTGCAAGTTTTGCCACAGCAATCAGAGCAGAAAAAGACATAAAAGGAATCCAAATTGGAAAAAGAAGAAGTAAAATTTTCACTGTTCGCTGATGACATGATCCTCTACACAGAGAACCCTAAAGACTCTACCAGAAAAGTACTAGAGCTAATCAATGAATACAGTAAAGTTGCAGGATATAAAATCAACACACAGAAATCCCTTGCATTCCTATACACTAATAATGAGAAAATAGAAAGAGAAATTAAGAAAACTATTCCATTCACTGTTGCAACGAAAAGAATAAAATACTTAGGAATATATCTACCTAAAGAAACAAAAGACCTGTACATAGAGAACTATAAAACACTGGTGAAAGAAATCAGAGAGGACACTAACAGATGGAGAAATATACCGTGTTGGTTGATTGGAAGAATAAATATTGTGAAAATGAGTACACTACCCAAAGTAATTTATACATTCAATGCAATGCCTATCAAGCTACCAACGATATTTTTCAGAGAGCTAGAACAAATAATCTCACAATTTGTATGGAAATACAAAAAACATCAAATAGGCAAAACAATCTTGAGAAAGAAGAATGGAACTGGGGGAATCAACTTGCCAGACTTCAGGCTCTACTACCAAGCCACAGTCTTCAAGACAGTATGGTACTGGCATAAAGACAAAAATATAGATCAGTGGAACAAAACAGAAAGCCCAGAGATAAATCCACACACTTATGGGCACCTTATCTTTGACAAAGGAGGCAAGAATATTCAATGGAGAAAAGACAGTCTCTTTAACAAGTGGTGCTGGGAAAATTGGTCAGCCACTTGTAAAAGAATGAAACTAGAACACTCCCTAACACCATACACAAAAATAAACTCAAAATGGATTAAAGATATAAATGTAAGACCAGAAACTATAAAAGAACATAGGCAAAACACTCTCTGACATAAATCACAGCAGGATCCTCCATGACCCACCTCCCAGAATATTGGAAATAAAATAAAAAATAAACAAATGGGACCTAATTAAAATTAAAAGCTTCTGCACAGCAAAGGAAAATATAAGCAAGGTGAAAAGATAGCCTTAAGAATGGGAAAAAATAATAACAAATGAAACAACTGACAAGGGATTAATCTCTAAAATATACAAGCAGCTCCTTCAGCTCAATTCCAGAAAAATAAACGACCCAATCAAAAAATGGGCCAAAGAACTAAACAGACATTTCTCCAAAGAAGACATACAGATGGCTAACAAACACAGGAAAAAATGTACAACATCCCTCATCATCAGAGAAATGCAAATCAAAACCACAATGAGATACCATTTCAGACCAGTCATAATGGCTGCTATCCAAAAGTCTACATGCAATAAATGCTGGAGAGGGTGTGGAGAGAAGGGAACCCTCTTATACTGTTGGTGGGAATGCAAACTAGTACAGCCACTATGGAGAACAGTGTGGAGATTCCTTAAAAAACTGGAAATAGAACTACAATATGATCCTGCAATCGCACTCCTGGGCATACACACCGAAGAAACCAGAATTGAAAGAGACACATGTACTCCAGTGTTCGTCGCAACACTGTTTATAATAGCCAGGACATGGAAACAACCTAGATGTCCATCTGCAGATGAATGCATAAGAAAACTTTGGTACATATACACAATGGAGTGTTACTCAGCCATTAAAAAGAATACATTTGAATCAGTTCTAATGAGGTGGATGAAACTAGAGCCTATTATACAAAGTGAAGTAAACCAGAAAGAAAAACACCAGTACAATATACTAACGCATATATATGGAATTTAGAAAGATGCAAATGAGAACCCTGTACAAGAGACAGCAAAAGAGACACAGATGTATAAAACAGTCTTTGGGACTCTGTGGGTGAGGGTGGGATGATTTGGGAGAATGGCATTTAAACATGTATATTATCATATGTGAAATAAATCGCCAGTTCAGGGTCAATGCATGTTACAGGATGCTCGAGGCTGGTGTGTGGGGATGACCCAGAGGGAGGATAAAGGGAGGAGGGAGGTGGGAGGGGGGTTTAGGAAGGGGAACTCATGTACACCGGGGCAGATTCATGTCAACTTATGGCGAAACCAACCAATATAATATTGTAAAATAATTAGCCTCCAATAGAAATTAAAAAAAAAAAAAGGCAGGGTGAAAATATACAACGTTGACGTACTCCTTTTCCTATTTGGAACCAGTCTGTTGTTCCATGTTCAGTTCTAACTGTTGCTTCCTGACCTGCATACAGGTTTCTCAAGAGGCAGGTCAGGTGGTCTGGTATTCCCATCTCTTTCAGAATGTTCCACAGTTCATTGTGATCCACACAGTCAAAGGCTTTGGCATACTCAATAAAGCAGAAATAGATGTTTTTCTGCAACTGTCTTGCTTTTTCAGTGATCCAATGGATGTTATCTCTGGTTCCTCTGCCTTTTCTAAAACCAGCTTGGACATCTGGAAGTTCACCGTTCACATATTGCTGAAGCCTGGCTTGAGAATTTGAGCATGACTTTACTAGAGTGTGAGATGAGTGCAATTGTGTGGTAGTTTGAGCGTTATTTGGCATTGCCTTTCTTTGGGATTGGAATGAAAACTGACATTTTCCAGTCCTGTGGCCACTGCTGAGTTTTCCAAATTTGCTGGTATATTGAGTGCAACACTTTCACAGCATCATCTTTCAGGATTTGAAATAGCTCAACTGGAATTCCATCACTCCCACTAGCTTTGTTCGTAGTGATGCTCTCTAAGGCCCACTTGACTTCACATTCCAGGATGTCTGGCTCTAGGTGAATGATCACACCATCGTGTTTATCTTGGTCATGAAGATCTTTTATGTACAGTTCTTCTGTGTATTCTTGCCACCTCTTCTTAATATCTTCTGCTTCTGTTAGGTCCATACCATTTCTGTCCTTTATCGAGCCCATCTTTGCATGAAATGTTACCTTGGTATCTCTAATTTTCTTGAAGAGATCTCTTGTTTTTCCTATTCTGTTGTTTTCCTCTATTTCTTTGCATTGATCACTGAGGAAGGCTTTCTTATCTCTCCTTGCTATTCTTTGGAACTCTGCATTCAGATCCTTATATCTTTCCTTTTCTCCTTTGCTTTTCGCTTCTCTTCTTTTCACAGCTATTTCTAAGGCCTCCTCAGACAGCCATTTTGCTTTTTTTGCATTTCTTTTCCATGGGGATGGTCTTGGTCCCTGTCTCCTGTACAATGTCACGAACCTCCGTCCATAGTTCATCAGGCACTCTACCTATCAGATCTAGTCCCTTAAGTCTATTTCTCACTTCCACTGTATAATCATAAGGGATTTGATTGAGGTCATATCTGAATGGTCTAGTGGTTTTCCCTACTTTCTTCAATTTAAGTCTGAATTTGGCAATAAGAGTTCATGATGTGAGCCACAGTCAGCTCCTGGTCTTGCTTTTGCTAACTGTGTAGAGCTTCTCCATCTTTGGCTGCAAAGAATATAATCAGTCTCATCTCGGTGTTGACCCTCTGGTGATGTCCATGTGTAGATTCTTCTCGTGTATTGTTGAAAGAGGGTGTTTGTTATGACCAGTGTGTTCTCTTGGCAAAACTGTATTAGCCTTTGCCCTGCTTCATTCCGTGCTCCAAGGCCAATTTGCCTGTTACTCCAGTGTTTCTTGAGTTCCTACTTTTGCATTCCAGTCCCTTATAATGAAAAGGACATCTTTTTTTGGGTGTTAGTTCTAAAAGGTCTTGTAGGTCTTCATAGAACCCTTCAACTTCGGTTTCTTCAGCTTTACTCGTTGGGGCATAGGCTTGGATTACTGTAATATTAAATGGTTTGCCTTGGAAATGAACAGAAATCATTCTGTGGTTTTTGAGATTGCATCCAAGTACTACATTTCAGACTCTTTGGTTGACCATGATGGCTACTCCATTTCTTCTAAGGGATTCCTGCCCACAGTAGTGGATATAATGGTCATCTGAGTTAAATTCACCCATTCCAGTCCGTTTTAGTTCACTGATTCCTAGAATGTCGACATTCACTCTTGCCATTTCCTGTTTGACCGCTTCCAATTTGCCTTGATTCACGGACCTAGTATTCCAGATTTCTATGCAATATTGCTCTTTGCAGCACTGGAACTTGCTTCTATCACCAGTCACATCCACAACTGGGTATTGTTTTTGTTTTTGCTCCATCCCTTCATTCTTTCTGGAGTTATTTTTCCACTGATCTCCAGTAGCATACTGGGCACCTCCCGACCTGGGGAGTTCCTCATTCAGTATCGTATCATTTTACCTTTTCATACTGTTCATGGGGTTCTCAAGGCAAGTATACTGAAGTCATTTGCCATTCTCTTCTCCAGTGGACCAAATTCTGTCAGACTTCTCCACCATGATCCGCCCATCTTGGGTGGCCCCACACGGCATGGCTTAGTTTCATTGAGTTAGACAGGGCTGTGGTCTGTGTGATCCTCCTGTGCCTGTGCAGCCGCCGGCACTTGGACCGTTTTTTTTTGTTTGTTTGTTTGATTAGTGTTTTTGATTTTTGGAATATATACCCTCAAGTGAGATTTCTATACCAAATGGTAGGTATATTTTTACTTTTTTGAGGATCCTCCATATTGTTTTCCACAGTGACTACGTAAATTTACATTCCCACCAACAGTGTGTGTAGGTTTCTTTGTTTCCACATTCTTGGCAACATTTATTATTTGTTTTCTTGCTATTCGCCATTCTTACGGATGTGAAGTGATATCTCACTGTGCATTTGATTTGCATTTTTCTGATGATTAGTGATGTTAAATATCACATCTTTTCATGTGCCTGTTGGCCTTCTGTATGTCTTCTTGAAAAATGTCAATTCATGACTTCTTTCTAAATGTTAAAATTGTTGTTTTGCTTAATATTGATTTATATAAGCTTTCTATATATTTTGGATATTTCCTCTTAATTGCAAATAATTTGGAAATATTTTCCATTCAGTAGGGTTTTTTTTATTATTATTATTGATTTTTTCCTTTGCTGTGTAAAAGCTTTTAAGTTTAGATCCCATTTGCTAATTTTTATCTTGTTGACCTTGCTTTAGGAGACAGATCCCCTGAAAGTGTTGCTACAATTATTGTTAAAGAGTCTTCTGCCTATGTTTTTTTCTAGGAGTTTTGTGGTTGCCAGTCGTAAATTTAGGTCCTTAAACTATTTCAAGTTTACTTTTATATATTGTGTTAGAAAGTGTTCTAATTTCACATGCAACTGTCCAGTGTTCTCAGCACCACTTATTGAATAGAATGTCTTTTCTCCATTATGTAGTCTTGCCTCCTCTGTTGTAGACAAATTGCCCATTCAGTTCAGTTCAGTTGTGTGGTCGTGTCTGACTCTTTGTGACCCCATGGACTGCAGCACACCAGGCCTCCCTGTCCATCACCAACTCCCGGAGTTTAGTCCAACTCATGTCAATTGAGTCGGAGATGCCATCCAACCATCTCATCCTATATCATCCCCTTCTCCTCCCGCCTTCAATTTTTCCCAGCATCAGGGTCTTCACAAATGAGTCAGTTCTTTACATCAGGTTGCCAAAGTACTGGAGTTTCAGCTTCAGCATCAGTCTTTGCAATGAATATGCAAGACTGATTTCCTTTAGGATGGACTGGTTGGATTTCCTTGCAGTCCAAGGGACTCTCAAGAGTCTTCTCCCACACCACAGTTCAAAGCACAAATTCTTCGGTGCTCAGCTTTCTTTATAGTCCAACTATCACATCCATTCATGGCTACGGGAAAAACCATAGCTTTCACTAGACAGACATTTGTCAGCAAAGTAATCTCTCTGCTTTTTAATATGCTGTCTGGGTCGGTCATAACTTTGCTTCCATGGAGTAAGCATTTTTAAATTTCATGGCTGCAGTCACCATCTGCAGTGATTTTGGAGGTCCCCCCGCAAACAAAGAAAAAAATTCGGTCACTGTTTCCACTGTTTCCCCATGTATTTGCCATGAAGTGATGGCACCAGATACCATGATCTTAGTTTTCTGAATGTTGAGCTTTAAGCCAACTTTTTCACTCTCCTCTTTCAGTTTCATCAAAAGGCTCTTTAATTCTTCGCTTTCTGCCATAAGGGTGGTATCATCTGCATATCTAAGGTTATTGATATTTCTCCTGGCAATATTGATTCCAGCTTGTGCTTCATCCAGCCCAGTGTATTCTCTTGGCAAAACCCTATTAGCCTTTGCCCTGCTTCATTCCATACTCCAAGGCCAAATTTGGCTGTTACTCCAGATGTTTGTTGACTTCCTACTGTTGCATTCCAGTCCCCTATAATGAAAAGGATATCCTTTTTGGGTGTTAGTTCTAGAAGGTTTTGTAGATCTTCATAGAACTCTTCAACTTCTACCTCTTCAGCATTACTGGTCAGGGCATTGACTTGGATTACTGTAATATTGAGTGGCTTACCTTGGAAACGAACAGAGATCATTCTGTCATTTTTGAGATTGCATTCAAGCACTGCATTTTGGACTCTTTTGGTGGCTATGATGGCTACTCCATTTCTTCTAAGGGATCCTTGCCCACAGTAGTAGATGTAATGGTCATTTGAGTTAAATTCATCCATAGTGCATATGTTCATTTCTGGGCTTTCTTTTCAGCTCCATCAATTTATATTTCTGATTTGTGCCACTACCATAGCATTTAGATTATTGTGACTTTGTAATATAGTCTGAAGTCAGGGAGCATGATACTTTGAGTATGGCATTTTCACCCCCTCAATATTGCTTTGGCTATTTGGGTTCTTTTGTGTTTCAACACAAAATTTTTAATTATATGTTTGCTTCTGTGAAAAATTCCATATGTATTTGGGTATGGATTGTATTGAATCTGTGGCTTGTCTTAGGTAGTAATGTTATTATTAACTTTATTTTGGCTGCATCAAGCAGCTTACAGATCTCAGTTCCCCAAGTGAGGATTGAACTTGAGCCACAGCAGTGAGAGCACTGAATTGTAACACTATACCACCAGGGAACTCCCTAGTAGGTTTATTTTAAAAATATTAATTCTTCCATCCATTAATATGGTGCATCTTTCCATTAGTTTGTGTCATCTTTGATTTCTTTTATTAGTATCATTTTTCAAAGTATAGATCCTTCACTTCCTTATGTAAGTTTACTTGTAGATATTTTCTTCTTTTCCATGTAAATGAAATTGTTTCCTTAATTTCTTTTTCTGATGGTTTGTTTTTAGTGTACAGAGATTAAACATATTTCTAAATATTATTTGGGTATCCTGTAACTTATTCAAATTCCAATAATAGTTTTTTGGTGACATCTATAATATCTATCTATCTATAAGTCTTTCCTATCTATAATATCATGTTGGCTGTAAACAAGAACCATCTTACTTCTTCCTTTTCAGCTTGGATTTCTTTTATTTCTTTTTGTTTGATTGCTGTGGCTATGACTTGGAACACTGTGTTGAATAAATGTGGCAATAGTGGGTATCCTTGTCTTGTTTTTGATCTTAACTGCACTACTGTGGATGATTCTAGCTCTGAGTTTTCATTAAATAATTTTCATATATTGAGTTATATCTCCTCTATATCAACTTTGATGAGATGGTTTTTCTCTGTTTCCTATCATGAATGAATGTTGATTTTTTAATTAATTTATTTATTTTAATTGGAGGCTTATTGTTTTACAATATTGTGGTGGTTTTGCCATACACTGGCATGGATCAGCCATGGTGTATATGTGTCCCCCCATCATGAACCTCCCTCCCACCTCTCACCCACCCCATCCCTCTGAGTTGTCCCACAGAACCTGCTTTGAGTGCCTTGCTTCATGCATTGAACTTACACTGGTCATCTGTTTTACATATGGTAAGATACATGTTTCAACACTATTCTCTCAAAATTTCCCACCCTCGCCTTCTCCCACATAGTCCAAAAAAATGTTCTTTACCTCTGTGTCTCTTTTGCTGTCTTGCATATAGGACCATCATTACCATCTTTCTAAATTTCATATATATGCATTAATATACTGTATTGGTGTTTCTCTCTTTGTGTCTTACTTCAGTCATAATGTATGGGGGCTTCCCTTGTGGCTCAGCAGGTAAAGAAACCACCTGCAATGCAGGAGAGCTGGATTCAATCCCTGGTTTGGGAATATCCCCTGAAGAAGGAAAGGCTACCCATTCGAGTATTCCGGCATAGAGAATTCCATAGACTGTATAGTCCATGGGGTCACAAAGAGTTGTACACGACTGAGAAACTTTCACTTCACTTCACTCGTATAATAGGCTGCAGTTTCATCCATCTCATTAAAACTGACTCAAATGCATTCTTTTATATAGCTGAGTAATATTCCATTGTGTTAACATACCATAACTTCCTTATTCATTCATCTGTCGATGGACATCTAGGTTGCTTGCATATTCTAGCTATGTAAATAGTGCTACAATGAATATTGGGGTATATCTGTCTCTTTCAGCTCTGGTTTCCTCCGTGTGTATGCCCAGCGGTGAGACTGCTGGGTCGTATGACAGTTCAGTTTCTGTTTTTTTAGAGGAATCTCTACATTGTTCTCCATAGTGACTATACTAGTTTGCATTCCCACCAGCAGTGTAAGAGGGTTCCCTTTTCTCCACCCCTCTCCAGCATTTATTGTTTGTAGACTTGTTGATAGCAGCCATTCTGACCAGCGTGAGATGGTAACTCATTGTGGTTTTGATTCGCATTTCTCAATAACGAATGATGTTGAGCATCTTTTCATGTGTTTGTTATCCATCCATATGTCTTCTTTGGGGAAATGTATGCTTAGTTCTTTGGCCCACTTTTTGATTCTGTCATTTATTTTTCTGGTATTGAGCTGCATGAGCTGCTTGTATATTTTGGAGATTAATTCTATGTCAGTTGTTTCTTTTGCTATTACTTTCTCCATTCTGAAGGCTGCCTTTTCACCTTGCTTATAGTTTCCTTCATTGTACAAAATCTTTTAAGTTTAATTAGGTCCTACTTGTTTATTTTTGTTTTTATTTCCATTACTCTGGGAGATGGATCATAGAGGATGTTGTTGTGATTGATTTCAGAAAGTGTTATGCCTATGTTTTCCTCTAAGAGTTTTCTACTTTCTGGAAACTTAAATTTGTATCTTTAACACATTTTGAGTTTATTTTTGTGTATTTTGTTAGAAAGTGTTCCAGTTTCATCCTTTTACAGGTGGTTGACTAGTTCTCCCAGCACCAGTTGTTAAAGAGATTGTCCTTTTCCATTGTATATTTTTGCCTCCTTTGTCAAAGATAAGGTGTCCATAGGTGTATGGATTTATCTCTGGGGTTTCAGTTTTGTTCCATTGATCTCTATTTCTGTCTTTGTGCCAATACCATACTGTCTTGATGACTGTGGCTTTGTAGTAGAGTCTGAAGTCAGGAAGGCTGATTCCTCCAGTTCCATTATTCTTTCTCAAGATTGCTTTGGCTATTCTAGGTTTTTTGTGTTTCCATACAACTTGTGAAATTATTTGTTCTAGTTCTGTGAAAAATACTGTTGGTAGTTTGATGGGATTGCATTGAATCTATAGATTACTTTGGGTAGTATACTCATTTTCATTATATTGATTCTTCCAGTCCACAAACATGGTATGTTTCTCCATCTGTTTGTGTCATCATTGATTTCTTTCATCAGTATTTTATAGTTTTCCATATATAGATCTTTTGTTTCTTTAGGTAAATTTGTTACTAAGTATTTTATTCTTTTCATTGCAATGGTGAATGAGATTGTTTCCTTAATTTCTGTTTCTGTTTTCTCATTGTTAGTGTATAGGAATGCAAGGGATTTCTGTGTATTAATTTTGTTATATCTTGCAACTTTACTATATACATTGATTAGCTCTACTGATTTTCTGGTAGAGTCTTTAGGGTTTTATATGTAGGGGATCATATCATCTGCAAAGAATGAGAGGTTTAGTTTTTCTTTTCCAATCTGGATTCCCTTTATTTCTTTTTCTTTTCTGATTGCTGTGGCTAGGACTTCCAGAACTATGTTGAATAGTGGTGATGAGAGTGGACACTCTTATCTTGCTCCTGATTTTAGAGGAAATGCTTTTAATTTTTTGCCATTAAGGATAATGTTTTCTGTGGGTTTGTTGTATATGGCATTTTTATGTTGAGGTGTGCTCCTTATATGCCTGCTTTATAGAGAGTTTTGATCATAAATGGGTGTTGAATTTTGTCAAAAGCTTTCTCTGCATCTATTGAACTAATCATATGGTTTTTATTTTTCAATTTGTTAATATGATGTATCACATTGATTGATTTGCAAATATTGAAGAATCCTTGCATCCCTGGGATAAAGTCCACTTGGTCATGATGTACGATCTTTTAAAAATGTTGTTGGATTCTGTTTGCTAGAATCTTGTTGAGGATTTTTGCGTCTATGTTCATCGGTGATATTGGCCTGTAGTTTTCTTTTTTGGTAGCATCTTTGTCTGATTTTGGGGTCAGGGTGATGGTGGCCTCATAGAGTGAGTTTGGGAATTTACCTTCCTCTGCAATTTTCTGGAAAAGTTTGAGAAGCATAGGTGCTATCTCTTCTCTAAATATTTTGTCGAATTCACCTGTGAAACCATCTGTTCTGGGGCTTTTGTTTGTTGGAAGATTTTTTATTACAGTTTTGATTTCTATGTTTGCAATGTGTCTGTTAAGATTTTCTATATTTTCCTGGTTCAGTTTTGGAAGGTTATACTTTTCTAAGAATTTGCCCATTTCTTCCACTCTGTCCATTTTATTGGCATATAATTGCTCACAGTAACCTCTTAGATCTTTTGTGTTTCTGTGTTGTCTGTTGTGATTTATCCATTTTCATTTCTAATTTGATTAGTTTGATACTTAAACTTTTTTTCTATGAGTCTGGCTAATTGTTTGTTTATTTATCTTCTCAAAGAACCAGCTTTTAGTTTTGATGATTTTTGCTATAGTCTCCTTAGTTTCTTTTTCATTTATTTCTGCTCAGATTTTTATTATTTCTTTCTTTCTACTAACTTTTGGGTTATTCCTTTCTTCTTTTTCTAGTTGCTTTAGGCATAAAGTTAGATTGTTTATTTGATGTTTCTCTTGTTTCTTGAGCTAGACTTGTATTGCTATGAGCCTCCCTCTTAGCACTGCTTTTACTGAATCCCATAGGTTTGGGGTTGTCATATTTTCAGTTTCATTTGTTTCCATGAATATTTTCATTTCCTTTTTTATTTCCCCTGTGATCTGTTGGTTTTTCAGTAGCATATTGTTTACTCTTCATATGTTTGTATTTTTTTTCAATTAAAACATTTTTTCATTATTTTACAATAGAATAAAAATGAATTCACCAGTTATATACAAGAACATTGTATATAACTGGTGAATTCATTTTTTTTTTAATAGGGTCGTGGAGAGTCGGACACGACTGAGTGACTGAACTGAACTGAACAGATAAAAGAACATAGTTGCCTATTAGAAACAAGGTAGTGAATGAAAAGCTAAGTTACCAAAAGATTCATGCAGTTGGGCATAATTTTTATATATTTTTTAATTTATTTATTTTAACTGGAGGCTAATTAATTTACATTATTGTATTGGTTTTGCCATACATTGACATGAATCTGCCCCGGGTATACATGAGTTCCCCATCTTGAACCCACCTCCCACTTCCCTCCCCATCCCATCCCTCTGGTTCATCCCAATAAGACAGCCCTGGTGCGGGAGAAGACTGTTGAGAGTCCCTTGGACTGCAAGGAGAGCCAACCAGTCCATTCTAAAGGAGATCAATCCTAGGTGTTCATTGGAAGGACTGATGGTAAAGCTGAAACTCCAATACTTTGGTCACCTCATGCGACACGTTGACATACTGGAAAAGACTCTGATGCTGGGAAGGATTGGGGGCGGGAGGAGAAGGGGACGACAGAGAATGAGATGGCTGGATGGCATCACCGACTCTGTGGACATGAGTTTGAGTGAACTCTGGGAGTTGGTGATGGACAGGGAGGCCTGGCTTGCTGTGATTCATGGGGTCACAAAGAGTCAGACCCAACTGAGGGAATGAACTGAAGTGAACTGAGCATCCTGTATCATGCATTGAACCTGGACTGGCAATTCATTTCACATATGATAATATACATGTTTCAATACCATTCTCCCAAATCATTCCACCCTCGCCTTCTCCCACAGAGTTCAAAAGACTATTCTATACATCTGTGTCTCTTTAGCTGTCTTGTATACAGGGTTGTCGTTATCATCTTTCTAAATACCATATATATGCGTTAGTGTACTGTATTGGTGCTTTTCTTTCTGGTTTCCTTCACTCTGTATAATAGGCTCCAGTTTCATCCACCTCATTAGCACAGATTCAAATGCATTCTTTTTAATTGCTGAGTAATACTCCATTGTGTATATGTACCAAAGCTTTCTTATCCATTCATCTGCAGATGGACATCTAGGTTGCTTCCAGGTCTTGGCTATTATAAACAGTGCAGCAATGAACATTGGAGTACATGTGTCTCTTTCAATTCTAGTTTCCTCAGTGTGTATGCCGAGGAGTGGGATTGCTCGGTCATATGGCAGTTCTATTTCCAGTTTTTTGAGGAATCTCCACACTGTTCTCCATAGTGGTTGTACTAGTTTGCATTCCCACCAACAGTGTAAGAGTGTTCCCTTTTCTCCACATCCTCTCTAGCATTTATTGCTTGTAGACTTTTGGATAGCAGTCATTCTGACTGGCGTGAAATGGTACCTCGTTGTGCTTTTGATTTGCATTTCTCTGATAATGAGTGATGTTGACCATCATTTTCATGCGTTTGTTAGCCATCTGTATGTCTTCTTTGGAGAAATATCTGTTTAGTTCTTTGGCCCATTTTTTGATTGGGTCATTTATTTTTCTGGAACTGAGCTGCAGGAGTTGCTTGTATATTTTTGAGATTAATCCTTTGTCAGTTGCTTCATTTGCTATTATTTTCTCTCATTCTGAAGGCTGTCTTTTCACCTTGCTTATAGTTTCCTTTGCTGTGCAGAAGCTTTTCATTTTAATTAGGTCCCATTTGTTTATTTTTGCTTTTATTTCCAATATTCTGGGAGGTGGGTCATGGAGGATCCTGCTGTGATTTATGTCAGAGAGTGTTTTGCCTATGTTCTCCTCTAGGAGTTTTATAGTCTCTGGTCTTACATTGAGATCTTTAATCCATTTTGAGTTTATTTTTGTGTGTGGTGTTAGGGAGTGTTCTAGTTTCATTCTTTTACAAGTGGCTGACCAGTTTTCCCAGCACCACTTGTTAAAGAGATTGTCTTTTCTCCATTGAATATTCTTGCCTCCTTTGTCAAAGATAAGGTGTCCATAGGTGCATGGATTAATCTCTGGGCTTTCTATTTTGTTCCACTGATCTATATTTCTGTCTTTGTGCCAGTACCATATTGTCTTGATGACTGTGGCTTTGTAACAGAGCCTGAAGTCCGGCAGGTTGATTCCCCTAGTTCCATTCTTCTTTCTCAAGATTGCTTTGGCTATTCGAGGTTTTTTGTATTTCCATGCAAATTGTCAAATTATTCGTTCTAGTTCCGTGAAAAACACCGTTGGTAGCTTGATAGGGATTGTATCAAACTTAAAATTACTTTGGATAATATATTCATTTTCACAATATTTATTCTTCCAACCCATGAACACGGTATATTTTTCCATCTGTTAGTGTCCTCTCTGATTTCTTTCACCAGTGTTTTATAGTTTTCTATATATAGGTCTTTTGTTTATTTAGGTAGATACATTCCTAAGTATTTTATTCTTTTTGTTGTAACGGTGAATGGAATAATTTCCTTAATTTCTCTATTTTCTCATTATCAGTGTATAGGAATGCAAGGGATTTCTGTGTGTTGATTTTATATCTTGCAACTTTACTACATACATTGATTAGCTCTAGTAATTTTCTGGTAGAATCTTTAGGGTTTTCTATATAGAGGATTATGTCATTTGCAAACAGTGAGAGTTTTACTTCTTCTTTTCCAATTTGGATTCCTTTTATGTCTTTTTCTGCTCTGATTGCTGTGGCCAAAACTTTCAAAACTATGTTGAATAGTAGTGGTGAGAGTGGGCACCCATGTCTTGTTCCTGACTTTAGGGGAAACATTTCAATTTTTCACCATTGAGGATAATATTTGCTGTGGGTTTGTCATATATAGCTTTTATTATGTTGAGGAACCTTCTATTCCCGCCTTCTAGAGACTTGTGATCATAAATGGATGTTGAAATTTGTCAAAGCTTTCTCTGCACCTATTGAGATAATCATATGGCTTTTGTTTTTCAATTTGTTATTGTGCTGTATTACATTGATTGATTTGCGGATATTGAAGAATACTTGCATCCCTGGGATAAAGCCCACTTGGTCATGATGTATGATCTTTTTAATGTGTTGTTGGATTCTGATTGCTGGAATTTTGTTAAGGATTTTTGCATCTATGTTCATCAGTGATATTGGCCTGTAGTTCTCTTTTTTTGTGGCATCTTTTTCAGGCTTTGGTTTTAGGGATTTGGTGGCCTCATAGAATGAGTTTGGAAGTTTACCTTCCTCTGCAATTTTCGGGAAGAGTTTGAATAGGATAGGTGTTAGCTCTTCTCTAAATTTTTGGTAGAATTCATCTGTGAAGCCATCTGGACATGGGCTTTTGTTTGCTGGAAGATTTCTGATTACAGTTTCAATTTCCATGCTTGTGATGGGTCTATTAAGATTTTCTGTTTCTTCCTGGTTCAGTTTTGGAAAGTTGTATTTGTCTAAGAATTTGTCCATTTCTTCCAAGTTGTCCATTTTATTGGCATATAGCTGCTGATAGTAGTCTTTTATGATCCTTTGTATTTCTGTGTTGTCTGTTGTGATCTCTCCATTTTCATTTCTAATTTTATTGATTTGATTATTCTCCCTTTGTTTCTTGATGAGTCTGGCTAGTGATTTGTCAATTTTATTTACCATCTCAACCAACCAGCTTTTGGCTCTGTTGATTTTTGCTATGGTCTCTTTTGTTTCTTTTGCATTTATTTCTGCTCTCATTTTTAAGATTTCTTTCCTTCTACTAACCCAGAGATTCTTCGTTTCTTCCTTTTCTAGTTGCTTTAGTTGTAGAGTTACGTCATTTAGTTGGCTTTTTTCTTGCTTCTTGAGGTATGCCTGTATTGCTATGAACCTTCCCCTTAGCAGTGCTTTTACAGTGTCCCACAGGTTTTGGGTTGTTGTGCTTTCATTTTCATTCATTTCTATGCATATTTAGATTTCTTCAATGATTTGTTTGTTATTCAGCAGTGTGTTGTACAGCCTCCGTATGTTGGCATTTTTAATAGTTTTTCTCCTGGAATTGAGATCTAGTCTCACTGCATTGTGGTCAGAAAAGATGCTTGGAATGATTTCAATTCTTTTGAATTTACCAAGGCTAGATTTATGGCCCAGGATGTGGTCTATCCTGGAGAAGGTTCCGTGTGCACTTGGGAAGAAGGTGAAATTCATTGCTTTGGGGTGAAATGTCCTATAGATATCTATTAGGTCTAACTGGTCTATTGTATCATCTAACTTTTTTGTTTCCTTGTTAATTTTCTGTTTAGTTGATCTATCCATAGGTGTGAGTGGGGTATTAAAGTCTCCCACTATAATTGTGTTATTTTTAATTTCCCCTTTCATACTTGTTAGCATTTGTCTTACATATTGCGGTGCTTCTATGTTCTGTGCATATATATTTATAATTGTTATATCTTCTTCTTGGATTGATCCTTTGATCATTATTTAGTGTCCTTCTTTGTCTCTTTTCACAGCCTTTGTCTTAAAGTCTATTTTATCTGATATGTATTGCTACTCCTGCTTTCTTTTGGTCTCTATTTGCATGGAATATCTTTTTCCAGCCCTTCACTTTCAATCTGTATGTGTCCCTCGTTTTATAGGTGTAGACAACCAATATAGGGGTTTGATTTTTGTATCTATTCAGCCAGTCTTTGTCTTTTGGTTGGGGCATTCAACCCATTTACATTTAAGATAATTACTGATAAGTATGATCCCATTGTCATTTTCTTTATTGTTTTGGGCTCGAGTTTATACACTCATTCTGTGTTTCCTGTCTAGAGAAGATCCTTTAACATTTGTTGGAGAGCTGGTTTGGTGATGCTGAATTCTCTCAGCTTTTGCTTGTCTGTCAAGTTTTTTATTTCTCCTTCATATTTGAAAGAGATCCTTGCTGGGTACAGTAATTTGGGCTGTAGGTTATTTTCTTTCATCACTTTAAGTATGCCCTGCCATTCCCTCCTGGCCTGAAGAGTTTCCATTGAAAGATCCGCTGTTATCCTTATGGGGATCCCCTTGTGTGTTATTTGTTGCTTTTCCCTTGCTGCTTTTAATATTTGTTCTTTGTGTTTGATCTTTGTTAATTTGATTAATATATGTCTTGGGGTATTTTGCCTTGGGTTTATCCTGTTAGGGACTCTCTGGGATTCTTGGACTTGGGTGAATATTTCCTTCCCCATTTTAGGGAAATTTTCAACTATTATCTCCTCAAGTATTTTCTCATGTTCTTTCTTCTTGTCTTCTTCTTCTGGGACACCTATGACTCGGATGTTGGCGCATTTAACATTGTCCCAGAGGTCTCTGAGTTTGTCCTCATTTCTTTGAATTCGTTTTTCTTTTTTCCTTTCTGCTTCATTTATTTCTACCATTCTATCTTCTAACTCACTTATTCTATCTTCTGCCTCCGTTATTCTACTGTTGGTTCCCTCCAGAGTGTTTTTGATCCCATCTATTGCATTATTCATTGTATATTGACTCTTTTTTATTTCTTATAGATCCTTATTAAACCTTTCTTGCATCTTCTCAATCCTTGTCTCCAGGTTATTTATCTGTAACTCCAATTTGTTTTCAAGATTTTGGATCAACTTCACTATCATTATTTGGAATTCTTTATCTGGTAGATTCCCTATCTCTTCCTCTTTTGTTTGGGTTGGTAAGCATTTATCCTGTTCCTTTATTTTCTGGGTATTTCTCTGCCTCTTCATCTTGCTTATATTGCTGTGTTTGGGGTGACCTTTCCGTCTTCTGGCAGTTTGTGGAGTTCTCTTTATTGTGGCATTTCCTTGCTATGGGTGAGGTTGGATGGGTGGCTTGTCAAGTTTCCCTGGTTAGAGAAACTTGTGTCAGTGTTCTGGTGGGTGGAGCTGGATTTCTTCTCTCTGGAGTGCAGTGAAGTTTCAAGTAATGAGTTATGAGATGTCAGTGGGTTTGGAGTGACTTTGGGCAGCCTATATATTGACGCTCAGGGCTATTTTCCTGTGTTGCTGGATAATTTGCATGGTATATCTTGCTCTGGGACTTGTTGACCCTTGGGTGGTGCTTGGTTTCAGTGTAGGTATGGAGGTGTTTGATGAGCTCCTATCGATTAATGTTCCCTGGAGTAAGGAGTTCTCTGGTGTTCTCAGGATTCAGACTTAAGCCTCCTGTCTCTGGTTTTCAGTCTTATTCTTGCAGTAGCCTCTAGACTTCTCTGTCACTTCCAAGGTGGTTCCCTCTGTTTTAGCTTCTGTTTTCTGGTCTCTTCAATGTCTAATTTCTGCCCTGACACTAGGGGCGTTGATGGACACTTTTTTAGGCTCACTTGTTCAGTCCTGCTGTGGGGAGAGAGGAACGCTGCAGACAAATATCTCTGGCGTCTGTGGGGAGTGCTCACAGTGTTCCGGCCACACTGGGTTTGCCCCCCTCATGGCATGTGTGCTGTCCCAGTCTACACTGCACAGGCTCTAGGTTGCTCTGCTGGGAAGTGTCTGAGGCCGATGGTGGGTTGCATGCCCATCCCAGGTCTAACCCACTCAGGTTCAGGTTCAGGTTCAGGTTCTCGGATACTCCTCAAAGGCACAGATTTGGTTGGGCCTGCGTTTTGTGCCCCTCCCCGGTCTGAGCAGCTCAGGTGACCAGGTGTTTGGCAAGCACCGTCGCTGGGACTTATCACCTCCCTGGTCCCTCCTGCTCGGTTTTCTGGGTATACAACCGACACACCTTCTCAGGCAGATGTCGACAGGCCCGAACCCAAGAAGTCTTGGTTAGCAACGAAGCCTGCCTGCAGTTTGGTATTGGATGCCTTTCTGGGGCCGTGGTTGTCTGCTTCCGGCTCTGGCTGCCCTCCCCTGCCTGTCTCGGCAGGGGATGGTCTGTCCACAGCTGGCTAGCTCTGCTCAGCCCTTTGTTCTTGTGTGGGACTGGCGGAGTCTTAGGTTAGGGCTTTTTGCCTTTTCACAGGGTAGTTATTCCACAGTCTGCTTTCCTATCTTCAGTTAGCTGTCTCAGATTGCCCTCGAGGCTTCAGGCCTGGTTCTCACTCTAAGCAGTTCAGCCGGCTCCTCCCTGCCCAGCCCCCGCTTGCTAATGGTGTATGCGGGCGTCTGAGCTGCTTCTCTGCTGGGTGTTACCATTGGGCACGTAATCTGTGGGTTTTAATTATTTCTTTCTTTTTCCTCCTGGTTATGTGGCCCTCCGGGGTTCCAAAGCTTGCCACAGACTCACCAGTGAGAGTGTTTCCTGGTGTTTGGAAACTTCTCTCTTTTTTAAGCCTCTCTTCCCGGGATGGAGCTCCGTTCCTACCTCTTTTGTCTCTCTTTTTATCTTTTATGTTTTCCCTACCTCCTTTCGAAGACAATGGGCTGCTTTTCTGGGTGCCTGATGTCTTCTGCTGGCATTCAGAAGTTGTTTTGTGGGATTTACTTAGCGTTCAAATGTTCTTTTGATGAATTTGTGGGGGAGAAAGTTGTCTCGCTGTCCTATTCCTCTGCCATCTTGTTCCCTCCCTCCCTATGTTTGTATTTTTAATAGTTATTTTATCCTGTAGTTGACATCTAATCTTACCACATTGTGATCAGAATAGATGCTTGAAATGATTTCAGTTGTTTAAAAATTTACCAAAGCTAGATTTATGGCCCAGGATGTGATCTATCCTGGAGAATGTTTCATGTACACTTGAGAAAAACGTGAATTCCATTGTTTTGGGGGTGAAATACCCTATAGATATGAATTAGGTCTAACTGATACGTTGTATCATTTAGAGCTTGTGTTTCCTTGCTAATTTTCTATTTGGTTGATCTAGCCATAGGCGTGAGTGGGGTATTAAAGTCCCCCACTATTATTGTGTTACTGTTAACTTTCTCTTTCATATGTGTTAGCATTTGCCTTACATATTGAGTTGCTCCTATGTTGGGTGCATATACATTTATAGTTGTTATATCTTCTTTTTGGACTGATCTTTTGATTATGTAGTATCCTTCTTTGTCTTTTATCACAGTCTTTATTTCCAAGCCTATTTGATCTAATATGACTATTGCTAATCCCGCTTTATTTTGGTCTCCATTTGCATGAAATATCTTTTCGCAGCCTTTCACTTTCAGTCTGTGTGTGTCCCTGAGTTTGAGGTGGGTTTCTTGTAGACAGTATATATAGGAGTCTTGTTTTCGTATCCATTCGGCCCCTTTCTCTTTTGGTTGGAGCATTCAACCCATTTACATTTAAGGTGATTATTGATAAGTATAGTCCAATTACCATTTATTTTGTTATTTTGGGTTCATTTTTATAAACCTTGTCTGTGTTTCCTCTCTAGAGAAGATCCTTTCAGTTCAGTTCAGTTCAGTCGCTCAGTCGTGTCCGACTCTTTGCGACCCCATGAGTCACAGCACGCCAGACCTCCTTGTCCATCATCAACCCCCAGAGTTCACTCAAACTCATGCCCATTGAGTCGGTGATGCCATCCAGCCATCTCATCCTCTGTCGTCCCCTTCTTCTCCCGCCCCCAATCCCCCCCAACATCAGAGTCTTTTCCAATGAGTCAACTCTTCACATAAGGTGGCCAAAGTATTGGAGCTTCAGCTTTAGCATCAGTCCTTCCAATGAACACCCAGGACTGATCTCCTTTAGGATGGACTGGTTGGATCTCCTTGCAGTCCGAGGGGCTCTCAACAGTCTTCTCCAACACCACAGTTCAAAAGCATCAATTCTTCAGCACTCAGTTTTCTTCACAGTCCAACTCTCACATCCATAAAAGCTGGTTTGGTGGTGCTGAATTCTCTCAGCTTTTGCTTGTCTGTTAAGCTTTTGATTTCTCCTTTGAATCTAGATGAGATCCTTGCTGGGTAGAGAAATCTTGGTTGTTGGTTTTTCTTTTTCACCACTTTAAGTGTATCCTGTCATTCCCTTCTGGCCTACATAGTTTCTATTGAAAGATTAGCTTTTATCCTTATGGGGATCCACTTGTGTGCTATTTGTTGCTTTCCCCTTGCTACTTTTTAATATTTTCTCTTTGTGTTTGATCTTTGTTAGTTTGATTAATAAGTGTCTTGGTGTGTTCCGCCTTGGGTTTATTCTGTTTGGGACTCTCTGGGTTTCTTAGATATGAGTGACTATTTCCTTCCCCATTTGGGGGAAGTTTTTGACTATTAACTCCTCAAGTATATTCTCATCCCCTTTCTTTTTGTCCTCTTCTTCTGGGACACCTATAATCAGAATGTTTGGACATTTAATATTGTCCCCGTGGTCTCTGAGGTTGTTCTCATTTCTTTTAAGTCTTTTTTCTTTTTTCCTCTGTGTTTCATTTATTTCCACCATTTCTATCTTCCTCCACTCTTATCCTCTCTTCTTCCTCAGTTATTCTATTGTTGGTTCCCTCCAGAGTGCTTTTCATCTGAGTTTTTGTGTTGTTCATTATCAAATGACTCTTCTTTATTTCTTCTAGATCCTTGTTAAACATTTTTTGCATCTTCTCAATCCTATCTCTAGTCCATTTATCTGTAACTCCATTTTGTTTTCAACATTTTGGATCATCTTTACTATCGTTATTATGAATTGGTTTTCAAGTAGACTCCCTATCTTCTCTTTTGTTTGGTTTGGAGGGTTTTTATCTTGTTCCTTCACCAGCTGGATATTTCTCTGTCATTTCATCTTGTTTAGATTGCTGTGTGTGGGGTACCCTTTCTGCTGACTGGAAGTTCATTGTTCCTCTTAATTGTGGAGTCTGCTCCCTGTGGGTGGGGTTGGACTTGTGGCTTTTTAAGGTTTCCTGTTTCGGGGGGGGGGCTTGCATCTGTGTTCTGGTGGGTGAAGCTAAATTGCTTCTCTCTGGAGTGCAATGAAGTGTCCAGTAGTGAGTTTTGGGTAGTCTATGGGTTTGGCATGACTTTGGGAAGCCCTTATTTTAATGTTCACAGTTGTACTCCTGTTTTCCTGGAGAATTAGCATAGTGTGTCTTGCACCGGAACTTGTTGGCTCTTGGTTGGGGGTTGGTTTCAGTGTAGGTATGGAGACTTTTGGGTGAACTCGTCTATTAATCTCCTGGAGTCATAGTTCTCTAATGTTCTAGTTTTGGAGTTAAGCCTCTGGTTTTGCTCCTTCTCTTACCGTAGCCTCAAGACTTCATCCATACAGCACAGAAGATAAAACCCCAGGTGAGACAATTCCCCACAGCCAGGAACACCCAGAGAGATTCACAGAATTATATAAAGAGAAGAGGGATGAAGGAGATGGAGGTGACCTAGAGGAGAAAAGGGAGAGTCAAAAGGGGAGAGAGCAGTCAAGGTGGTAATCAAATCCCTAAGTGAAAATGGATACTGAAAATTAGATTCTTAAAGGTACAAAATTAATAACAAATATCAAAAAGCAAAGAATAAAAACCTAGATAGAGGTTAGATTCTCAAAAAGTTTTAATAAAAATAGGGTTTCTTTTGAAAGGTAGTAGCAGGCCATAAAAATGAAATTTAAAGGAGTAGTAAAGACTGTGTGGGTCACAATAAACTGTGGAAAATTCTGAAAGAGATGGGAATACCAGACCACCTGACCTGCCTCTTGAGAAACCTGTATGCAGGTCAGGAAGCAACAGTCAGAACTGTACATGGAACAACAGACTGGTTCCAAATAGGAAAAGGAGTGCGTCAAGGCTGTATATTGTCACCTTGCTTATTTAACTTATATGCAGAGTACATCATGAGGAACGCTGGGCTGGAAGAAGCACAAGCTGGAATCAAGATTGCTGGGAGAAATATCAATAATCTCAGATATGCTGATGACACTACCCTTACGGCAGAAAGTGAAGAGGAACTCAAAAGCCTCTTGATGAAAGTAAAAGAGGAGAGTGACAAGGTTGGCTTGAAGCTCAACATTCAGAAAACAAAGATCATGGCATCTGGTCCCATCACTTCATGGGAAATAGATGGAAAAACAGTGGAAACAGTGTCAGACTTTATTTTTTTGGACTCCAAAATCAGTGCAGATGCTGATTGCAGCCATGAAATTAAAAGATGCTTACTCCTTGGAAGGAAAGTTATGACCAACCTTGATAATATATTAAAAAGCAGAGACATTACTTTGCCAACAAAGGTCCGTCTAGTCAAGGCTATGGTTTTTCCCGTGGTCATGTATGGATGTGAGAGTTGGACTGTGAAGAAAGCTGATCGCCGAAGAATTGATGCTTTTGAACTGTGGTGTTGGAGAAGACTCTTGAGAGTCCCTTGTACTGCAAGGAGATCCAACAAGTCCATTCTAAGGGAGATCGATCCTGGGTGTTCATTGGAAGGACTGATGCTAAAGCTGAAACTGCATTACTTTGGCCATCTCATGCGACGAGTTGACTAACTGGAAAAGACTCTGATGCTGGGAAAGGTTGGGGGCGGGAGGAGAAGGGGATGACAGAGAATGAGATGGCTGGATGGCATCACCGACTCTGTGGACATGAATTTGAGTGAACTCCGGGAGTTAGTGATGGATAGGGAGGCCTGGCATGCTGTGATTCATGGGGTCGCGGAGAGTCGGACACGACTGAGCGACTGAACTGAACTGAGCTGAAAGAACTGAAATTTCTTTTTAAATTAAAAAGTGATAATAGTAAAAACATATCTAGGAATTTCTCTGGAGCTGTTGTGGGCAGTGTGGTGTCAGTTTTGTGTCAGGTAGCCCCTTGTTCTGGCTTGTAATTTTTCTTAAGGTCTATAGGTGTGCCTCAAATGTGCAGTCTCAGTAGTAATTGCAGGGTTTTAATCTTTTGCACTTGTCACTTCCAGAGAGGTTCCTCCTTTGTTGTCTATTTTGGCTTCTTCTATTTGCAAGTCTCTTCAACATCTAATTTCTGCCCTGACACATGGGGGCAAAGGTGGCCACTTACTTAGGCTCACTTGTTCTGTTGTGTTGTGGGGAGGGAGGGACACTGCAAACAAATACCACTGGCATGTGTGGGGAGTGCTCAAAGTGGATGGACCACACTGGGCTTGTTGCAGCCCAAGGCGGTGTGTAGTTACTGGGTCCACACTGCTCAGGCTCCAGGGTATTCTGCAAGGGCACTATCCCAGGTGGGCCCTGCATTTCATGCATTTCCCAGGTATAAGCCACTTGGGTTCTTGGTGCTCAGCAGGGGCACAGACCCAGATGGGCTGTGCGTTTTTGTGCCCTCCCCAGGCCTGAGCAGCTCAGACTACCACGTGCTTGGTGAACGCACTGTCGCAGGTGGGCCATGCATCTTATTCACCTCCCTGGTCCCAGACACTTGGTTTCCTGGTTATGCTGTGAGAGCACAGTCCCAGGTGTGCCATGTGTCTCCTATGGGGATTGATCTCAAGCTGTGACACTCCTGGCAGATGTCAACTGTTCAGGATCCCAGGAAAATGTGAACATCCGGGAGCCTGCTCACAGTTCGGTGGAATATACGGTCTCTGAGGCTGAGATTTCAGCAGCCCCTTGCCTTCCAGCTCTGGCTGTCACATGCCTGCCTCTCTGACTCTGGGGATGGAGGGCCATATATGGCACCTGGCTTGCTCTCCTTTGGTATTTGCTCAATCCTTTTTTCTGTGAGCACACCAGGGATTACTGTGTGGCATTAGAGCCTTCTGTGTTTCGGGAAAGGATTTTTTTTTTTTTTTGGTCTTTCTGGCGATCCCATGGTTTGGGTTGCTATCTCACATTATCTCCGTCAGATTGTTCTCAGGGCATTCAAGCCCAGTCCTTACGCTAAGGACTGAAGATGCATCCCGCACCTCCCTGCCCAGCCCCCACTCACTGGTGGCAGCCGTGAGCATCTGTACCACTTCTCCGTCTCTGCTTGTAGTTGTGGTTAGATGCATATTCTGTGAGTTTTTTTCCCTCCCAGTTATGTTGCCCTCTGAGATTTCAAAGATCCCCACAGACACACCTGTGAGAGAGTTTCCTACTGTGAGGAAACTTCTCCTTACTGATTCCCTCCCCAGGACGAGTCCCTGTCCCTAAATCTTTTTTCTCTGTTTTTGTCTCTTATATTTTGTCCCACCTCCTTTCAAAGAGATTGGGCTACCTTTCTGGGTGCCTGGTGTCCTCTGCCAGCATTCAGAAGTTGTTTTGTGGAAGCTGTTCAACATTCAGATGATCGCTTGATTAACTTATGAGGGAGAAAGTGGTCTCCTGTCTTATTCCTTTGCCATCTTGGGACCATACCCCTGAATGTTGAATTTTGTCACCTGCTTTTTCGGCATCTATTTAGATAATCATATGGTTTTATCCTTTCTTTTGTTTGTATGGTGTATAATATTGATTGATTTGCATATGGTAAGTCATTCTGTGTCCCTGGGTTAAATCCAACTTGATGAGAGTATATAGTCCTTTTTATATGTTATTGGATTCAGTTTGCTAATATTTTGTTGAGGATTTTTACATCTATATTCTTCAAAAGTATTGACCTGTAATTTTAATTTTTTGTAGTGTCTTTTCTCTGGTTCTGGTATTAGGGTAATGGTGGCCTCAGAATAATTTGGGAGTATTCCATCCTCTTCAGTTGTACGAAGTAGTTTGAGAAGTATAAACATTAGTTCTTTATATTAATAAGTTTTGTGTTTTTGACTATAGCTAAAGTTTTAGTAATTAAAAAAAAATCTTTTCAAAGAACCACATCTTAGTTTTATCTCTCTTTTCTATACATTTTTAGTCTCCATTTAATTTATTTATGTTCATAAAAATTTTTTTACTACTACTAATTTTCATTTTATTTAGTTTGTCTTTGTCTAATTCTTTTATCTGTAACGTTAGATTCTTCTTTTTCAGTCATTTTTATAATTTTTTTTGATTGTAGGAAAATTGCTTTACAATGTTGTGTTGGCTTCTGCTGTACAATAATTTGTATCAGTGATAATAGTACATATCTCACCTGCCTTTTGAGCCTTTATCCTGTCCTGCCACCTACCCCTCTAGGTCATCACAGAAAGCCAGGCTGGGCTTCCCCTGTTATACAACAACTTCTCACCAGTTATTTGTTTTAAACATAGCAGTATATATATTTCAATGCTACTTTCTCCATTCATCCCACTCTCTTCTTCCCCCAGTGTGTCCACAAGTCCATTCTCGACATCTGCTTCTACATTCCTTCCCTGCAAATATGTTCACCAATATAATTTTTTAGATACCATATATATACATTAATACACAATAGTTATTTTTGTCTTTCTGACTTCACTCTAACAGGCTGTAGGTTCATCTGCCTCACTAGAACTGACTCAAATTCATTCTTTTGTATGGCTGTGTAGTATTCCATTGTGTATATGTACCACATCTTCTTTATCCATTCATTTGTAAATGGCCGTCTAGGTTGCTTCCATGTCCTGGCTATTGTAAATAGTGCTGCAATAAATGTTGTGGTACATGTGTCTTTTAGAATTGTGAATTTCTCAAAGTATATACTCAGTAGTGGCACTGCTGAGTCATATGGTAGATTTATTCCTGGTTTTTTAAGTAATCTCCAAACTGCTCTCAGTAATGGTTATATCAGTTTACATTCCTACCACAAGTGTAGAAGGGTTCCCTTTCTCCACATCCTTTCAAGCATTAATTGTAGATATTTTTGGTGATGGCCATTCTGGCTAGTGTGACTTAATTAAGCAGAAGAAAGAATCTGTAAACTTGAAAATATACCTCTTTCTGGTCAGAGAGGAAAATAGAAACAGGAATGAAAATGAATGAAGAAAGCCTACAGGATTATGGGACACCATTATGAGAATCCCTTGTACAACAAGGACATCAAATCAGTCAGTCCTAAAGAAAATCAACCTTGAATAATCGTTGGAAGGACTAATGCTGAAGCTGAAGCTCCAATAAATTGGCCACCTGTTGCAAAGAGCCAACTCACTGGAAAAGACCCTAATGCTGGGAATGATTGAAGACAGGAGGAGAAGGGGATAATAGAGGATGAGATGGTTGGATTGCATCACCAACTCAATGGACATGAGTCTGAGCAAATTCTGGGAGGTGGTGAAGAACAAGGAAGCTTGGTGTGGTGAAGGACAAGGAAACTTGGTGTGCTGCAGTCCATGGGGTCACAAATAGTTAGACACGACTGAGCGACTGAACAACAAATTATAAGAGCAAATGTACTCATTAAGGTAGTCCCAGGAGATGAAGAAAGAAGCAGAAAGCTTATTTTTAAAAAATAATGCTTGAAAAATTCCCAAATCTGGAGAGAGAGATGGACACCCATCATCAATCTCAAAGGTCCTTAAACAGACTCAACTCAAAGAGGTCTTCAGAAAGAGATCTTTACTGAAGAGATATTCACCAAGACGTAATATAATAAACTCTCAAAAATAAAAAATAAAGTGAGAATTTTTAAAGCAGTGAGAGAAAAAGTCTTCATTTATAAGGGATATTCGGTAAAACTTTAGCCGATTTCCCTGTAGAAACCTTGCAGGCCAGGAGACAATGGGATGATATATTCAAAGTGTTGTAAGTTAAAAAAAGAAATGCCAACTTAGAATACTTTACCTAAGTTGTCCTTTAGAAATAAAAAAAAGAAAAGGCCCTTCTTAGACAAACAAAAGCTAAGGGAGTTCATAACCATTAGAAAAGCACCCCAAATGTAACAAAAGGAAGGCTATAATAAAGATTAGGGCAGAAATGAATAGAATACAAGGACAATTGGATCAATTAAACAAAGAGTTTACTTAAGAGGTACAAACTACTATGTGTAAAACAAATAAGATACATAGGCATATTGTACAGCACAGGGAATACAGCCAATATTTTATAGTATCATTAAATACAGAATAATCTATAAAAATACCAAATCATTCTTATACAAGATAAAAACCTTTCTTCTAAGATCAGGATCAAGATAAAAATGCCTACTCTTATTAATTTTATCCCCCATAGTATTGGAAGTCCTAACCATAGCAATTAGGCAAAAAATAAAAAAAATAAAAAAAAAATAAAAGGCGTCCAAATCAGAAAGGAAAAAGTAAAACTATCTCTATTTTCAAATTATATAATTTTCTGTATGGAAAACCCTAAAGACTCCCCAAAACTTTTATAACTATGAAATTCAGTAAAGTTACAGGATACAGAATCAACATATAAAAATCAATTGCATTTCTATACACTAACAATGAACTATCTCAGAGAAATTAAGAAAGCAACACAATTTAAAGTAACATCAAAAACAACTAAACAGTTAGGAATAAATTAAACCAAGGATGGGAAAGATCTACACACTGAAAATTTATTCTGTTGTGAAAGAAATTGAGGACATAAATAAATGGAAAGATTTCCTATGTTCTTGAATTGGAAGTATTTATATTGTTAAAATGTCCTACTATTCAAAGCAATCTACAGATTCAATGGGATCCTTATCAAAATTCCAATGACATATTTCACAGAAATAAAAAATTCAATCCTAAAATTTGTATGGAATCACTGTGTCATGGTTAGTCGCTCAGTTGTGTATGACTCTTTGCGAACCCAAGCATCATAGCCCACCAGGCTCCTCTGTCTGTGGGGATTCTCCAGTCAAGAATACTGGAGTGGTTTGCCATGCCCTCCTCCAGGGGATCTTCCCAACCCTGGGATGAAACCCAGGTCTCCTGCATTGCAGGTGGATTTTTTACCATCTGAGCCACCAGGGAAACCCATGGAATCACTAAGGACTCTAATTAAAGCAATCTTGAGCAATGAATCCAAAGAAACGCACAATGAGACATTAATATTTTTAAAATGTTTAAAGACAAAGAGAGATATTGAAAGCAGCAAGAGAGAAACAACTCATACAAACAAGAGATTCTCAATAAGACTATCAGCCTATTTATCAGTAGAAACCTTGAAACTAAGAGCACAATAGGATGATACTGGAATAAAAATATTGTCAACTGTGAAGTCTGTATCTGGCAAAAATGTCCTGCCAAAATAAGGGAAAAATTAAGACACTCACAGATAAATAAATGCTGAATGAGTTTGTTAACTCTAGACCTAACCTGCAAGCAATGCTAAAAGTAATCCTTAAGTTTGAAGTGAAAGGAAATTGCACAGTAATTCAAGGCTAAAGGAAAAAAGTGTCTGGTAAAGACAAATACATGGGAAATTATAAAATCTAGTATTATTGTAATTTTGGTTTGTTACTTCATTTTTTATTTTCCATTTGATTTAAAAGATATATGTATAAAAAGTAATTATTAATCTATGTTATATGGCGTTTAATGCATAAGGATATAATCTGTGACATCAATAACAGGAGGTTGTAGACAGACATGTAAGAACAAATTTTTGTATCCTTTTGAAGTGAAATTGGAAAGCATAATTGAAAGTGAAAAAATGAAAGTGAAAGAACAATGTCAAATTGGGTTGTTTTAAGTGTAAGATATTATAAAACATCCTTATAGTTACCCCAAAGAGGATATCTATAGAAAAATGCATTGAAATATTGAGTAAGGAATCAAAATTTCTCACAAGGAAAACAAAAAACAGCTAACAGAAAAGGCAGCATTAGAGAAAATGAGGGAATAAGTATGTTATATGATAATTCACAAGCTAGCAGAAGTGAAGTCCTTCAGTTCAGTTCAGTTCAGTCGCTCAGTCGTGTCCGACTCTCTGCGACCCCATGAATCACAGAACGCCAGGCCTCCCTGTCCATCACCAACAATATAACAGCTTAAACTCTAATCAAAAGATAGATATTTGCACAATTTATTTTTAAACTAATTTATTTTGACTGGAGGCTAATTACAATATTGTAGTGGTTTTTGCCATACATTGACACGAATCAGACTTGGGTGTACATGTGTTCCCCCATCCTGAAGCCCCCTCCCAAATCCCTCTCCATTCCATCCTTCAGGGTTGTCCCAGTGTGCCAGCTCTCAGTGCCCTGTTTCATACATCGAATTTGGACTGGTGATTTATTTCACATATGGTAATATACATGTTTCAATGCTATTCTCTCAAATCATCCCACCTTCACCTTCTCCCACAGAGTCCAAAAGTCTGTTCTTTATATCTGTGTCTCTCTGTCTGTCTCATATATAGGGTCATCATGACCATCTTTCTAAATTCCATATATATGCATTAATATACTGTATTGGTGTTTGTCTTTCTGACTTACTTCACTCTTTATAATAGGCTCCAGTTTCATCCACCTCACTAGAACTGATTCAAATGCATTCTTTTTAAAAGCTGAGTAATATTCCATTGTGTATATGTTCCACAGTTTTCTTATCCATTCATCTTCCAATGGACATCTAGGTTGCTTCCATGTCCTAGCTATGGTAAACAGTGCTGCAGTGAACTTTGGGTACACATGTCTCTTTCAGTTCTGTTTTCCTCTGTGTGTATGCCCATCAGTGGGATTGCTGGGATGCCTGGCAGTTCTATATCCAGTTTTTTGAGGAATCTCCACACTGTCTTCCATAGTGGTTTACGAGTTTTCATTCCCACCAAAAATGTAAGGGGGTTCCCTTTTCTCTGCACCATCTCCAGAAATTGTTTTTTGTAGACTTTCTGATTGCAGCCATTCTGACCAGCATGAGATGGTACCTCATTGTGGTTTTGATTTGCATTTCTCTGATAATGAGTGATCAGTTCAGTAGCTCAGTCATGTCTGACTGTTTGTGGTCCTATGGACTGCAGCATGCCAGGCCTCCCTGTCCATCACCAACTCCTGGAGTTTACTCAAACTCATGTCCTTTGAGTCAGTGATTCCATCTAACCATCCCATCCTCTGTCATCCCCTTCTCCTCCCACCTTCAATCTTTCCCATCATCAAGGTCTTTTCCAATGAGTCATATCTTTGCATCAGGTGTCCAAAGTATTGTAATTTCAGCTTCAACATCAGTCCCTCCAGTGAATATTCAGGACTGATTTCCTTTAGGATGGACTGGTTGGATCTCCTTGCAGTCCAAGGGACTCTCAAGAGTCTTCTCCAACACCACATTTCAAAAGTGTCAATTCTTCAGCACTCAGCTTTCTTTATAGCCCAACTCTCACATCCATACATGACTACTGGAAAAAACCATAGCTTTGGCTAGACAGTACTTTGTTGGCAAAGTAATTTCTCTGCTTTTTTAACATGCTGTCATAATGAGTGATGTTGAGCATCTTTTCATGTGATTGTTAGCCATCTGTATGTCTTCCTTGGAGAAATGTCTGTTTAGTTCTTTGGTCCATTTTTTGATTGGGTCATTTATTTTTCTGGTATTGAGCTGCTTGTATATTTTGGAGATTAATTCTTTGTCAGTTGCTTCATTTGCTGTTATTTTCTCCCATTCTGAAGGCGATCTTTTCACCTTGCTTATAGTTCCCTTCATTGTTAAAAAGCTTTTAAGTTTAATTAGGTCCCATTTGTTTATTTTTGCTTTTATTTCCATTACTCTGTGAGATGGGTCAAATGATGAAACTCTGTTGTTTACAAGAAATTCACTTTAAAGCCAATGGCACAGATGGTTTAAAGTAAAAGTAAAGAAAAATTCATTCCATACAGATAGTAACCAAAAGAGTGTTGTGTGGCTATAATATTAGACAAAACAGACTTGAAATGCCAAAAATAAATTGGTTCCAATAGATGAAGGACAGTCTATATTGGTAAAGACAATACTGCAAGAAGCTATAACATTATAAACATTTATGCACCTAATGACAGAACTCCAAAATATTTGAAGCAAAAATTGACATAATTGAAAGAGAAAATAGATAGTTCTACAATAACAGTTAAAATTTTCAACACTCCACTTTCAATAATGGATCGATCAACCATACAGAAATAAGTTGAAAAAAAAAACAGATTTGAAAACACCATAAATGGACTACAGTTAACATATATTAGAACACTCTACCCAGTAAGGGCAAAACATGTACCCTTCTCAAGTTCACATAAGACATTCTCCAAGATATCCTGTATGCCAGGCCACAAAACAATTCTCAGTAGATTTTTAAAAATAGATGGCATACAAGTAATTTTCTCTAACCAAAATGGAACAAAGCTAGAAATCAATAACAGAAGGAGTACCACAAATCCCCAAAATGCACAGAAATTAAACAACACAATCTTAATTAATGAATTGACTAAAAAAGATATCATGAGGGAAATTAGAAGATATTTGGAAGTAGATGAAAATGGAAACACAACATACAAAAACTTATGGGATGAAGCAAAAGTAGTTCTCAGAGGGCAATTTATAGTGATAAATGCATATAATTACTAGGAAGAAAGATCTTAAATCAATAACCTAACTTTCCACTATAAAACACAAATAGAAGATCAAATGGAACACAAAATTACCTGAAGAAAGAAAACAATAAACATTAGAGTGGGAACGAATGAGACAATAGAACACCAACAGAAAATCAATAGAAAAAGAGTTGGTTCTTTGAAAATATCAACAAAATTTACAAAATCTAGCAGGAATGAAAAAGAATAAAATAAAGACACAGTCATTAAAATTATAAACTTAAGTGGGGACTTCACTAGTGACTTTACAGAAATAAATTATAAGAAAATACAAGATTAGATGCCTAGAAGAAATGAAAAAAATTCCTTGAAGTATACAAATGATCTAATCTGAAGATACAGCCTGAAAAGACCTATAACTATTCAGGAGATTGAATCCATAATTAAAAACTTCTAAAGAAAGAAAAATCTTAACTTGATGTCTCCATCAGTCAATTATACTGCATATTTAAAAATTTAACACAAATCATTCTCTAACTCTTATAAAATGTAGAAGAGGAAAAACTTCTAATTCATTCAAAAAGACAAGAATTACTCTGATACCAGATCTGAACTGAAGTGAGATAAAGATATAATAAAAGAAAATTTCATATTCTTATGAATATAAATTTTAAAATCCTAAAATAATATTAGCAATGGAGAAGGCAACGTCAAGCCACTCCAGTACTCTTGCCTAGAAAATCCCATGGATGGAGGAGCCTGGTAGGCTGCAGTCCGTGGAGTCGCTAAGGGTCGGACACGACTGAACTACTTCACATTCACTTTTCACTTTCACACATTGGAGAAGGAAATGGCAACCCACTCCAGTGTTCTTGCCTGGAGAATCCCAGGGACGGGGGAGCCTGGTGGGCTTCCGTCTATGGGGTCACACAGAGTCAGATACGACTGAAGTGACTTAGCAGCAGCAGCAGCAGCAGCAGCAGCAAAATAGTATTGGCAAACTGAGGTATCACTTTTCACCAGTCAGCATGGCCATCATAAAAATATCTGCAAATAATAAATGTTGAAGAGGGTGTGGAGAAAAGAGAACACTTGTAAACTGTTGGTGGGTATATGAATTGGTGCAGTCACTATGAAAAACAGTATGAGAGCCTTTAAAAACTTAAAGTTGACTTATATGATCTAGCAATCCCACTCCTGGGAGTATTATACCTAGAGAAGATGAAAACCCTAATTTGAAAAGATACATGCCAAGAAATGGAAGCAACCTGTGTCTGTCAACAGGTGAATGGATAAAGGAGGTGATATGGAAATATATAGGTATACATATATATGTATGTATATATACACAATGGAATATTCAGTTCAGTTAAGTTCAGTCGCTCAGTCGTGACTGACTCTTTGCGACCACATGAATCACAGCATGCCAGGCCTCCCTGTCCAACATAAACTCCTGGAGTTCACTCAAACTCATGTCCATCGAGTCGGTGATGCCACCCAGCCATCTCATTCTCTGTCGTCCCCTTCTCCTCCCACCCCGAATCCTTCCAAGCATCAGAGTCTTTTCCAGTGAGTAAACTCTTCACTTGAGGTGGCCAAAGTATTGGAGTTTCAGCTTTAGCATCAGTCCTTCCAATGAACACCCTGGACTGATCTCCTTTAGAATGGACTGGGTGGCTCTCCTTGCAGTCCAAGAGTCTTCTCCAGCACCACAGTTCAAAAGCGTCAATTCTTCGGCTATCAGCTTTCTTCACAGTTCAACTCTCACATCCATACATGACCACTGGAAAAACCATAGCCTTGACTAGATGGACCTTGGTTGGCAAACTAATGTCTCTGCATTTTAATATACTATGTAGGTTGGTCATAACTATCCTTCCAAGGAGTAAGCGTCTTTTAATTTCATGGCTGCAATCAGCATCCGCAGTGATTTTGGAGCCCCCCAAAATAAAGTCTGACACTGTTTCCACTGTTTCCCATCTATTTCCATAAAGTGATGGGACCAGATGCCATGATCTTTGTTTTCTGAATGTTGAGCTTCAAGCCAACCTTTTCACTCTCCTCTTTCACTTTCATCAAGAGGCTTTTGAGTTCCTCTTCACTTTCTGCCAAAAGGGTGGTGCCATTTGCATATCTGAGGTGATTGATATTTCTCCCGGCAATCTTGATTCCAGCTTGTGCTTTTTCCAGCCCAGCGTTCCTCATGATGTACTCCGCATATAAGTTAAATAAGCAGGGTGACAATATACAGCCTTGATGTACTCCTTTTCCTATTTGGAACCAGTCTGTTGTTCCATGTCCAGTTCTAACTATTCCTTCCTGAAAACGTGCATATAGGTTTCTCAAGAGGCAGGTCAGGTGGTCTGGTATTCCCATCCCTCTCAGAATGTTCCACAGTTTATTGTGATCCATACAGTCAAAGGCTTTGGCATAGTCAATGAGGCAGAAATAGATGTTTTTCTGGAACTCTCTTGCTTTCTCCATGATCCAGCGGATGTTGGCAATTTGATCTCTGGTGCCTCTGCCTTTTCTAAAACCTGCTTGAACATCTGGAAGTTCACATATTGCAGAAGGCTGGCTTGGAGAATTTTGAGCATGACTTTACTAGCGTGTGAGATGAGTGCAATTGTGTGGTAGTTTGTTCATTTTTTGGCATTGCCTTTCTTTGGGATTGGAATGAAAACTGACCTTTTCCAGTCCTGAACACCCAAAAAAGATGTCCTTTTCATTATAGGGGACTGGAATGCAACAATATGAAGTCAAGAAACACCTGGAGTAACAGGCAAATTTGTCCTTGGAGCACGGAATGAAGCAGGGCAAAGGCTAATAGAGTTTTCCCAAGAGAACGCACTAGTCATAGCAAACACCCTCTTCCAACAACACAAGAGAAGAGTCTACACATGGACATCACCAGATGGTCAACAACGAAATCAGATTGATTATATTCTTTGCAGTCAAAGATGGAGAAGCACTATACAGTTAGCAAAAACAAAACCAGAAGCGGACTGTGGCTCAGATCATGAACTCCTTATTGCCTGATTCAGACTTAAACTGAAGAAAGTAGGGAAAGCCACTAGATCATTCAGATATGATGTAAATCAAATCCCTTATGAGTATACCGTGGAAGTGAGAAATAGATTTAAGAGACTAGATCTGATAGATAGAGTGCCTGGTGAACTATGGACGGAGGTTAGTGACATTGTACAGGAGACAGGGACCAAGACCATCCCCATGGAAAAGAAATGCAAAAAAGCAAAATGGCTGTCTGAGGAGGCCTTACAAATAGCTGTGAAAAGAAGAGAAGCGAAAAGCAAAGGAGAAAAAGAAAGATATAAGCATCTGAATGCAGAGTTTCAAAGAATAGCAAGGAGGGATTAGAAAGCCTTCCTCAGTGATCAACGCAAAGAAATAGAGGAAAACAACAGAATGGGAAAGACTAGAGATCTCTTCAAGAAAATTAGAGATAACAAGGGAACATTTCAGGCAAAGATGGGCTCGATAAAGGACAGAAATGGTATGGACCTAACAGAAGCAGAAGATATTAAGAAGAGGTGGCAAGAATACACAGAAGAACTGTACAAAAAAGATCTTCACAACAAATATAATCACGATGGTGTGATCACTCACCTGGAGCCAGACATCTTGGAATGTGAAGTTAAGTGGGCCTTAGAGAGCATCACTACGAACAAAGCTAGTGGAGATGATGGAATTCCAATTGAGCTATTTCAAATCCTGTGACCAAACTAGATAGCATATTAAAAAGCAGAGACATTACTTTGCCAACCAAGGTCCGTCTAGTCAAGGCTATGGTTTTTCCAGTGGTCATGTATGGATGTGAGAGTTGGACTGTGAAGAAAGCTGAGCGCTGAAGAATTGATGCTTTTGAACTGTGGTTTTGGAGAAGACTCTTGAAAGCCCCTTGGACTGCAAGGAGAACCACCCAGTCCATTCTAAAGGAGATCAATCCTGGGTGTTCATTGGAAGGACTGATGCTAAAGCTGAAACTCCGATGCTTTGGCCACCTCATGCGAAGAGTTGACTCACTGGAAAAGTCTCTGATGCTGGGAAGGATTGAGAGTGGGAGGAGAAGGGGATGACAGAGAATGAGATGGCTGGATGGCATCACCGACTCGATGGAGGTGAGTTTGAGTGAACCTCGGGAGTTGGTGATGGACAGGGAGGCCTGGCGTGCTGTGATTCATGGGGTCGCAAAGAGTCGGACATGACTGAGTGACTGACCTGAACTGAACTAAACTGATAGATAGATAGATACAGAATCATTTTGCTGTACATCTGAAACTAATACAATATTGTAAAACAACTATTTTTAAAATTTTTTTATTTAATTTTTAATTGAAGAATAATTGCTTTACAGAATTTTTCTGTTTTCTGTTAAACTTCAACGTAAATCAGCCATAGGTATACTTATATCCCCTCTCTTTTGAACCTCCCTCCTCATCCCATCCTTTCAAGTTGATACAGAGCCCCTGCTAGAGTTTCTGGAGCCATAAAGCAAATTCCCATTGGCTATCTATTTTACATATGGTAATGTAAGTTTCGATGTTACTCTCTCCATATGTCTCACCCTCTCCTCCCCTCTCCCCATGTCCATAAGTCTATTCTCTATGTCTGTTTCTGCATTGCTGCCCTGTAAATAAATTCTTCAGTACCATTTTTCTAGATTCCGTTATATATGCATTAGAAAGAGATATTTATCTTTCTCTTTCTGACGTACTTCATTCTGTATAAGATGCTCTAGGCTCATCCACTTCATTAGAACTGACTCAAATGCATTCCTTTTTATGGCTAAATAATATTCCAATGTGTACATGTATCACAACTTTATCCATTCATCTGTTGATGGGCATCTAGGGTGTTTCCATGTTATACCTATTGTAAATAGTGCTGCAATGAACAATGGAATACATGTGTCTTTTTCAATTTTGGTTCCCTCAGGGTATATGCCTAGGAGTGGGATTGCTGGGTCATATAGTAATTTTGTTCCCAGGTTTTTAAGGAATCTCAATACTGCCTTCCATAGTGGCTCTATCAAGATACATTCCCACCAACAGTGCAAGAATGTTCCCTTTTCTCCACACCCTTTCCAGCATTTATTGTTTGTAGACTTTTTGATGATGGCCATTCTGACCGGTGTGAGGTGATATCTCATTGTAGTTTTGATTTACATTTCTCTAAGAATGAGGTGGCTGGATGGAATCACCGACTCGATGGACATGAGTTTGAGTGAACTCCGGGAGTTGGTGATGGACAGGGAGGCCTGGCGTGCTGTGGTTCATGGGGTTGCAAGGAGTCGGACACGACTAAGCGACTGAACTGAACTGAATAATGAGTGATATTGAGCATATTTTCATGTGTTTGTTAGTCATCAGTATGTCTTCTTTGGAGAAATGTCTGTTGAGATCTTTTCCCCACTTTTTGATTGGGTTGTTTGTTTTTCTGGTATTGAGTTGTATGAACTTCTTGTATAGTTTGGAAATTAATCCTTTGTCAGTTTTTTCATTTGCTGTTATTTTCTCCCATTCTGAGGGTTTTCTTTTCACCTTGCTTATAGTTTCCTTTGCTTTGCAAAAGCTTTTAAGTTTAATCAGGTCCCATTTGTTAATTTTTGTTTTTATTTCCATTACTCTAGGAGGTGGGTCATAGAGGATTTTGCTTTGATTTATGTCACTGAATGTTCTGCCTATGTTTTCCTCTAAGAGTTTTATAGTTTCTGGTCTTACATTTAGGTCTTTAATTCATTTTGAGTTTATCTTTGTGTATGGTATTAGGAAGTGTTCTAATTTCGTTCTTTTACATGTAGATGTCCAGTTTTCCCAGCACCATTTATTGAAGAGGCTGTCTTTGCCAGAGTGTATATTCTTGCCTCCTTTGTCAGAAATAAGTTACCAGGTACCCAAAGGTGCATGGGTTTATTTCTGGGCTTTCTATCTTGTTCCATTGGTCTATATTTCTGTTTTTGTGCCAGCACCATACTGTCTTGATGACTGTAGCTTTGTAGAATAGTCTGAAATCAGGAAGGTTGATTCCTCCAACTGCATTCTTCTTTCTCAAGACTGCTTTGGCTATTTGGGATCTTTTGTATTTCCATATGAACTGTGAAATTTTTTGTTCTAGTTTTGTGAAAAAATGCCATTGGTAGTTTGATGGGGATCGCATTGAATCTGTCGATTGCGTTTGGTAGTATAGTCGTTTTCACAATATTAATTCTTCCTACCCAGGAACATGGAATATCTCTCCATCTGTTTATGTCATCTTTGGTTTCTTTCATTAGTGTCTTATAATTGTGTGTGTAGAGTTCTTTTGTCTCCTTAGATAAGTTTATTCCTAGATATTTTATTCTTTTTGTTGCAATGGTGAATGGAATTGAGTCCTTAATTTCTCTTTCTGATTTTTCATTGTTAGTATATAGAAATGCAAGTGATTTCTATATATTAACAATGTATATAGAAATGCAAGAATCCTTGCATCCTTGGTATAAACCCAACTTGATCATGGTGTACGAGTTTTTTGATGTGTTGCTGAATTCTGTTTACTAAAATTTTGTTGAGAAATTTTGTATCTATGTTCATCAGTGATATTAGCCTGTAGTTTTCCTTTTTTGTGTGTTGTCTTTGTCTGGTTTTGGTGTCAGGGTGATGGTGGCTTCTTAGAATAAGTTTGGAAGTGTTCCTTCCTCTGCAATTTTTTGAAAGAGTTTTAGAAGGATAGGCATTAACTCTTCTCTAAATGTTTGATGGAATTCTCCTGTGAAGTCATCTGGTCCTGGGCCTTTGTTTTTTGGGAGATTTTTTATCACAACGTCAATTTCAGTACTTGCAATTGGGTTGTTCATAATTTCTATTTCTTCCTGGTTCACGCTTGGAAGATTGAACTTTTCTGAGAATCTATCCATCTCTTCCAGGTTATCCATTTTATTGCCATGTAATTGTTCATAATAGTCCTCATAATCCTTTGTATTTCTGCATTGTCTGTTGTAACCTCTCCTTTTTTATTTCTTTCTTTTTTTTTTGCGATTTCATTTTTAAAATTTTTTTTTATTGGCGGCTAATTACAATATTATATTGGTTGGTTTTGCCATACATTGACATGAATCCGCCCCGGGTGTACATGTGTTCTCCCTCTTGAACCCCCCTCCCAACTCCCTCCTCCCCATATCCTCCCTCTGGGTCATCCCCGTGCACCAGCCCCTAGCATCCTGTATCATGTGTCGAACCTGGACTGGTGATTCGTTTCACATATGATAATATACATGTTTCAATGCCATTCTCCCAAATCATCCCACCCTCACCTTCTCCCACAGAGTCCCAAAGACTATTCTATACACCTGTGTCTCTTTTGCTGTCTCGTATATAGGGTTAAGGTTACCATCTTTCTAAATTCCATATATATGCGTTAGTGTACTCCATTGGTGTTTTTCTTTTTGGCTTACTTCAGTCTGTATAATAGGCTCCAGTTTCATCCACCTCATTAGAACTGATTCAAATGTATTATTTTTAATGGCTGAATAATACTCCATTGTGTATATGCACCAAAGCTTTCTTATCCATTCGTCTGAAGATGGACATCTAGGTTGCTTCCATGTCCTGGCTATTATAAACAGTGCTGCAATGAACATTAGAGTACATAGTTTTCTTTCAATTCTGGTTTCCTTGGTGTGTATGCCCAGGAGTGCGATTGCTGGATCATATGGCAGTTCTATTTCCAGTTTTTTGAGGAATCTCCACACTGTTCTCCATAGTGGCTGTACTAGTTTGCATTCCCACCAACAGTGTAAGAGGGTTCCCTTTTCTCCACACCCTCTCCAGCATTTATTGCTTGTAGACTTTTGGATAGAAGCCATTCTGACTGGTGTGAAATGGTACCTCATTGTGGTTTTGATTTGCATTTGTCTGATTGAAGAATTAATCTCCAAAATATACAAACAGCTCCTGCAGCTCAATTCCAGAAAAATAAACGACCCAATCAAAAAATGGGCCAAAGAACTAAACAGACATTTCTCCAAAGAAGACATACAGATGGCTAACAAACACATGAAAAAATGCTCAACATCCTTTTTTATTTCTAATTTTGTTGATTTGATTCTTCTCTCCTTTTTTCTTGGTGAGTCTGGCTGAAGGTTTGTGGATTTTGTTTATCTTCTCAAAGAACCAGCTTTTAGTTTTATTGATCTTTACTATTGTTTCATTTCTTTTTCATTTATTTCTGCTTTGATCATTATGTTTTCTTTCCTTTCGGTAATTTTTGTGTTTTTTTTTTTCCAGCTGTTTTGGGTGTAAAGTTGGGTTGTCTATTCGATGTTTTTCTAGTTTCTTGATGGAGGATTGTATTGCTATCCCCTCTTAGAACTGCTTTTGCTGCATCCCATAAATTTTGAGTTGTCATGTTTTAATTGACATTTGTTTCTAGAAATTTTTTTTATTTCCCTTTTGATTTCTTCAGTAACCTGCTGGTTATTTAGAAATGTATTGCTTAATCTCCATGTGTTTGTGCTTTTTAAGGTTTTTTTTCTTGTAATTGATATCTAGTCTTATAGAGTTGTGATCAGAGAAGATGCTTGATACGATTTCAATTTTCTTATATTTACTGAGGTTTGATTTGTGACCCAAGATATGATCTCTCCTGGAGAATATTCCCTGTGCATTTGAGAAGAAGGTGTATTCTTCTGCATTTGGATGGAATGTCCTGAAGATATCAATGAGATCCATCTCATCTAGTGTATCACTTAAGACTTATGTTTCCTTATTAATTTTCTGTTTTGATGATCTGTCCATTGGTGTGAATGGGGTGTTAAAGTTTCCTGCTATTATTGTGTTACTGTGAATTTCTCCTTTTATGTCTGTTAGTGTTTGTCTTATGTATTGACGTTCTCCTACATTGGGTGCATCAGTTCAGTTCAGTTCAGTCGCTCAGTTGTGTCTGACTCTTTATGACTCCATGGACTGCAGCACACCAGGCTTCCCTGTCCATCGCAACTCTTGGAGTTTACTGAAAATCATTTCCATTGAGTCAGTGATGCCATCCAACCATCTCATCCTCTGTCGTCCCTTCTCCTCCTGCCTTCAGTCTTTCCTAGCATCAGGGTCTGGGTGCATAGATATTTACAATTCTATGCCTTCCTCTTGGACTGACCCCTTGATCACCGTGTAGGTTCCTTATCTTTTGTAATATTCTTTATTTTAAGGTCTATTTTGTCTGATATGAGGATTGCTACTCCAGCTTTCTTTTGCTTCCCATTTGCATGGAATATATTTTTCCATCCTCTCACTTTCAGTCTGTATGTTTCTTGAGGTCTGAAGTGGGTCTTGTAGACAGCATATATATGGGTCCTGTTTTTGTATCCATTCAGCCAGTCTGTGTCTTTTGGTTGGAGCATTTAATCTGTTTACATTTAAAGTAATTATTGATATATATGTTCCTATTGCCATTTTCTTAATTGTTTGGTGTTTGATTTTGTAGATATTTTTCTTCTCTTGTATTTCTTGACTATATAAGTCCCTTTAACATTTGTTGTAAAGTTGATTTGGTGGTATTGAATTCTCTTAACTTTTGCTTGTCTGAAAATCTTTTGATTTCTCCATCAATTTTGAAAGAGATCTTTGCCAGGTACAGTAATCTTGGTTGTAGATTTTTCCCTTTTAGTGTTTTAAGTATATTCTGCCATTCCTTTCTGGCCTACAGTTTCTGCTGAAAGATCAGCTGTTAAATGTATGCGGTTTCCCCTGTATGGTACTTGTTGCTTTTCCCTTGCTGCTTTTAATATTCTTTCTTTGTGTTTAATCTTTGTTAGTTTGATTAGTATGTGTCTTGGCATGTTTCTCCCTGGCTTTATCCTGTATGGGACTCTTTGCACCTCTTGAAATGATTGACTGTTTCCTTTTTCATGTTGGGGAAACTTTCAACTCTAATTTCTTCAAAAATTTTCTCATTCCCTTTCTTTCTCTGTTCTTCTTCTGGGATTCCTATAATTTGAATGTTGATGCATTTAATATTGTCTCAGAGGTCTCTGAGACTATCCTTAGTTCTTTTCATTCTTCTTACTTTATTCTGCTCTTCCGAAGTTATTTTCACCATTTTATCTTCCAGCTCACTGACTCGTTCTTCTGCTTCAGATATTCTGCTATTGATTCCTTCTAGAGTATTTTAATTTCAGTAGTTGTGTTGTTTGTCTCTGTATGTTTAGTCTTTAATTCTTCTAGGTCTTTGACAACTGATTCTCACATTTTCTCCATTCTGTTTTCAAGGTTTTTGATAATCTTTACGATCATTATTCGGAATTATTTTTCAAGTAGTTTGCCTGTTTCCTCTTTGTTTACTTGGCCTTCTGTGTTTCTAGTTTGTTCCTTCATTTGTGGAGTATTTCTCTGCATTTTTATTATTATTTTTTAACTTATTGTGTTTGAGGTCTCCTTTTCCCAGGCTTCAAGATTGAATTCTTTCTTTCCTTTGGTTTCTGCCTCCCTAAGTTTGGTCCAGTGGTTTGTGTAAGCTTTGTTTAGGGTGAGATTTGTGCTGAGTTTTTGTTGTTGTTGTTTCTTCTCTGATTGGTGAGGCTGAGTAAGGAGGTAATTCTGTATTCTGATGACTGGGTTTGTATTTTTGTTTTGTTTACTGTTTAGATGAGGCATACTCCACACGGTGCAACTGGTGGTTTAGGTGATGCTGAGTCTTGTATTCAAGTGGTTTCCTTTGTGTGAGTTCTCACTGTTTGATATTCCCTAGGGTTAGTTCTCTGGTATTCTAGGGTCTTGGAGTCAGTGCTCCCACTCCAAAGGCTCAAGGCTTGATCTCTTGTCAGGAACGAAGATTCCAAAAGTGTATTTTATGGCATTAAGTGAGATTAAAACAAGTACCCCAAAACATGAAACCAAAGATGAACCCCAGACAAATGGCAGTTACAAATCAGGCAAATAATAATTAAGATAATGGAATATACACATATACATGTACACCCATAAGCAAAGTCAAAACAGTCCAACAGAAATAAAGTACAATAGATTGACCCGGCAAACAAAGGAAACCAAAAATTCTATATTCCAGTTAAGAAAAAAACGAAGTAAAGCACAAACTGGAAAACAAAATTAAAGCAAGGTATCAAGTGGGGAATAAAGAAACTAAAACAAAACTAACACATATGTTGAGAGGAAAGGAAAGGAAGAAAAGAAAGAAAGAATCAATATGCAAATTTAAATAGAATTAGATAAAAAAGACCTATATACATTAAAGATTAACTGCAAGGGGATAAGAACAGTAGGAAAAGCAAACAAAGGAGTAAATGTAGAAAAAATAATAATGGTTTAAAAAGTTAAAATTAAAAAAGAGAAAATAAAAAAGGGAAGAAGAAGAAAAAAAAGGAAAACTCTACAGAACTGGGAAAGATTGAAGACAGGAGAAAAGGATGAGAGAGAATGAGATGGTTGGATGGCATCACCAACTCAAAGATTCTTTCCAGAGAGATGAGAAGGGAGAAAATTGGTTACCAAGAATGTTTAATAGGAGCCCTACTTTGAGCCGCAGAGATTAGGCACCATCATTACTAAAGATCCTAAAATGCATAATTCACTTGGAGATTCTTTGACACTTGGAGTTCAATTTTTACATGATATTTAGCTCTGAAGGTACCTAGGGAGGATAGAGGGCATTTATCTTACCTTTCTCAAAGCCAGGGAAGGTATGATAATAGGTCAAAGCTTTTTAGGAGGTTATAGAAGCTTAAGATAAGAAATTCAAATTTTCTAGCATCCTTCAGCATTTCAAAGCCCTTCCATTGCTGACTTGGACTTTCATTGCTTGATGGTGAGTTCAACCCTCCTTTGCAATCATTGCTTGTAAAGCAGATGCCCAGTTAAAAACTATGGTGGAGGCTGTCATGCTCTTCTGCAAAACTGTTTTGGTTCAATGGGTCTATCATTTCTTTGAACATTCAGAAAGGAAGATCCTCAACACATTTCTAAACTGAAGGAAACCCCCTTTGTTACAGAGTCCATGAAATTGTGGGAGACCATGAATGGAATTGATCTGACTCTCTAGGAGGGCTCTGCCCACCCTGACTCGCAAATTTTGAGCTGTTAAACACCACCTTCTGGAGCATAGAAACCCTGCCCCTTACCCTCAATCCCCACCTAAACCACTTTGCATGCCATTTGTTTTTTGACTGACTCCCCCTACCACCTCTCAGCAATCAGATTCTCTCTCTTCATTGGTAATTGAATAGGGGTAGCCTCATGAAATAATCAATAGACAGGTCACCTCCAAGAGGTGCATTGAAAGAATACCATCCTTTGCCCACAAATCTGACGGCCAAGGGAACCACTGACCCACCCAAGATGTGTGCAGCCAATACCCAAATCTCTGAAACTGGGAATTGCTGCAAACTTTTCCAAAGGGATTTGGCCATTCCTGGGCCTTGTCACATCACCTTGGGGCAATTGCTCATATATAACTCTGGTGGTTAATCATAACTCTAAAAATAATATTTTCCAGCTTTATCAGATATGGAAACAGAAGTTACCATCATTACAGGCAACCATCCAAATTTAAAAGGGGTACCTCTTTTAAACTGAAGAGTGAAAATTGAAGTGTTAGTCACTCAGTTGTGTCCAACTCTTTATGATCCCATGCACTGTAGCCCACCAGGCTCCTCTGTCCATGGAATTCTTCAGGCAAGAATACTGGAGTGAGTAGCCATTTCCTTCTCCAGAGATGCTCCTGACCCAGGATCAAACCCAGATCTCTTCCATCACAGGCAGATTCTTATAGTCTGAGCCACCAGGCAGGGTAAATGTGGGTAAAACTATCCATGGCAAACAGATTCCACTAGATGTCACTATTGGAAAAATTATTTTTTCAAATAGCTGCCCATCTTGGCGGCTCCTCTGGCTTTGGGTTTTCTTATTGTAGCCATAAAGGCTATTTCATGCCAGGTGCACACTGGAACCAATCCAAATCCCTGGCTCTACCTGTCTTATTTGCAAAGTGAGACCCCATGGGACTCTCCCTGCCAGTAAAGGCGGTGAACATGACACAAAATCCCATGACAAGACACTGTTGGCTTTCTACCTGTTTGTCAAGATTTACTAAAAGAAAGAAGTGATTACTTCCACTATTTCTCCTTTTGGTAGTTCTATTTGGTCTATTTGGTAACATCATCAAGGATTCATTGTGCTCTAAATAATGGCACCTTCCAGTTATATTGTGGTCCAAACTCACAGGCACAGCACCTTATGTATTTTTATTTTGCCAATTTCCCCACAGGTTTTCCCTAATAAAATCATACCCCAGTGAGCAATGGTTGCAAAGGAGATTTCCTTTTCCTTTATATACTAGGTACATCCTTGTTTCTATAAACCAAGAACACCAAGCAAAATGGGCAATATCTATCCCTATTAACACTTGCCATAGCTATAAGAATTGGCAGAGCAGCAGTCTTTGTCAAATAAAACCAGATGATAACTGCCAACCACCACATTTCAGTTGACTTTTCAGATCATATTTAAAGGCTTGTCAAAACACCATCCATTTTACAACTAGTCCATTGGTGGCTCAGACAGTAAAGAATCTGCCTAGGATGCAGGAGATCTGGGTTCAGTCCCTGGGTTGGGAAGAGCCCCTGGAGAAAGGAATAGCTTCCCACTCCAGTATTCTTATCTGGACAATCCCACTTCATGAAGTCACAAAGAGTCAGACATGACTGAGTGACAGAGCACACACACCATTAGTCTCTAGGCCAAATGTTAATTAATAGCAGATTGACTCTTGTCTTTTTGCTAGCCAGGGATGGAGGGGTTTGTGCTATTCAGGATTTCTTCTGTTGTATGCACATGAATAACTCTGAACATGTACAGACAGACCAAGTTTTGAGGAATGGCAAGAGGTAAAGATCTTTCATAATATAACCAACATCTTTCAACATATTTCTTTAATTCAGATGTGATGGGTTTTGTCCCATAAGGTAGGGTGCCTTGTGAACTGAGTGCATGCCAAATCCTCATAATACCCCTAACAGAACTCCTACTAGGAGTTTGTCAATATTTACTTTTGGTGGTTAAGTCAAGCTGTTCCATTCACCTTTAACATTTCCAAAACCTAGGGGGCAAGCATTATCCATTCTGACTCCCCATTAGAATTATCAGTGATGGTGAACCACAGGGTCAACTGTACTGTAAATTTTAAAACTTCATTTTTTTCCTGCTGCCTCAACATCCCCACCAGTATGCTGTGAGCATCCTGCCCAGGTGAGTAGATGTGATAGGGTTGGCCCTTGCCGTAAGTTCCTTCTTGTCATCCTCTGGCTGTGACCTACTGATTTTGAAACACACCAGTGAAATCCCCTGGCACTTTTTGCTTGTATAGTCCCCTGACTCCCAATAAAAGCACTTGCTCACAGGTTCCCTCTCTCTCATGCAGCTTGTTGAATCTGCTCCCTCAGTGCTCCTCACATGTGAGGATCTGCATGAATGTAGCTAACTGTCCATGCTCCTCCTTGTGGCCGCACAAGATTCAACATCACTTAAAAGAATACAGAAGAGGAAACTGGTTTTTTCTTTTTTCCCTTTTATTTATTTATTTTTTAAATTGGAGGCTAATTACTTTACATTAGTGTATCGGTTTTGCCAAACATTGACATGAATCTGCCCTGGGTGTACATGTGTTCCCCATCTTGAACCTCCCTCCCACCTCCCTCCCCATCCCATCCCTCTGGTTCATCCCAGTACACCAGCCCCGAGCATCCTGTATCATGCATTAAACCTGGACTGGCAATTCATTTCACATATGATAATATACATGTTTCAATGCCATTCTCCCAAATCATCCCACCCTTGCCCTCTCCCACAGAGTCCAAAAGACTGTTCTATACATCTGTGTCTCTTTTGCTGTCTTGTATACAGGGTTATCATTATCATCTTTCTAAATTCCATATATATTTGTTCAGTTCAGTTCAGTCACTAGTCTTGTTCAACTCCTTGCGACCCCATGAATCACAGCACGCCAGGCCTCCCTGTCCATCACCAACTCGCAGAGTGCACTCAAACTCACCTCCATCAGGTCGGTGATGCCATCCAGCCATCTCATTCTCTGTTGTCCCCGTCTCCTCCTGCCCCCAATCCCTCCCAGCATCAGAGTCTTTTCCAGTGAGTCAACTCTTCGCATGAGGTGGCCAAAGTATTGGAGCTTCAGTTTTAGCATCAGTCTTTCCAATGAACACCCAGGACTGATCTCCTTTAGAATAGACCAGTTGGAACTCCTTGCAGTCCAAGTATACTGTATTGGTGTTTTTCTTTCTGGCTTACTTCACTCTGTATAATAAGCTCCAGTTTCAGCCACCTCATTAGAACTGATTCAAATGTATTATTTTTAATGGCTGAGTAATTCTCCATTATGTATATGTACCAAAATTTTCTTATCCATTCATCTGCTGATGGACATCTAGATTGCTTCCATGTCCTGGCTATTATAAACAGTGCTGTGATGAACACTGAAGTACATGTGTCTCTTTCAATTCTGGTTTCCAAGGTGTGTATGCCCAGGAGGGCGATTCCTGGGTCGTATGGCAGTTCTATTTCCAGTTTTTTAAGGAATCTCCACACTGTCCTCCATAGTGGTTGCACTAGTTTGCATTCCCACCAATAGTGTAAGAGGGTTCCCTTTCTCCACACCCTCTCCAGCATTTATTGCTTGTAGACTTTTGGATAGCAACCATTCTGACTGGCGTGAAATGGTACCTCGTTGTGCTTTTGATTTGCATTTCTCTGATAATGAGTGATGTTAAGCATCTTTTCATGTGTTAGCCATATGTATGTCTTCTTTGGAGAAATATCTGTTTAGTTCTTTGGCCCATTTTTTGATTGGGTCATTTATTTTTCTGGAACTGAGCTGCAGGAGTTGCTTGTATATTTTTGAGATTAATCCTTTGTCAGTTGCTTCATTTGCTATTATTTTCTCTCATTCTGAAGGCTGTCTTTTCACCTTGATTATAGTTTCCTTTGCTGTGCAGAAGCTTTTCATTTTAATTAGGTCCCATTTGTTTATTTTTGCTTTTATTTCCAATATTCTGGGAGGTGGGTCATGGAGGATCCTGCTGTGATTTATGTCAGAGAGTGTTTTGCCTATGTTCTCCTCTAGGAGTTTTATAGTCTCTGGTCTTACATTGAGATCTTTAATCCATTTTGAGTTTATTTTTGTGTGTGGTGTTAGGGAGTGTTCTAGTTTCATTCTTTTACAAGTGGCTGACCAGTTTTCCCAGCACCACTTGTTAAAGAGATTGTCTTTTCTCCATTTTATATTCTGCCTCCTTTGTCAAAGATAAGGTGTCCATAGGTGCATGGATTTATCTCTGGGCTTTCTATTTTGTTCCACTGATCTATATTTCTGTCTTTGTTCCAGTACCATACTGTCTTGATGACTGTGGCTTTGTAGTAGAGCCTGAAGTCCAGCAGGTTGATTCCCCCAGTTCCATTCTTCTTTCTCAAGATAGCTTTGGCTATTCGAGGTTTCTTGTATTTCCATACAATTTGTGAAATTATTTGTTCTAGCTCTGTGAAAAATACCATTGGTAGCTTGATAGGGATTGCATTGAACCTATGAATTACTTTAGGTAATTTATTCATTTTCACAATATTTATTCTTCCAATCCATGAACACGGTATATTTCTCCATCTGTTAGTGTCCTCTCTGATATCTTTCACCAGTGTTTTATAGTTTTCTATATATAGGTCTTTTGTTTATTTAGGTAGATATATTCCTAAGTATTTTATTCTTTTCATTGCAACGGTGAATCGAATCGTTTCCTTAATTTCTCTATTTTCTCTTTATTAGTGTATAGGAATGCAAGGAATTTCTGTGTGTTGATTTTATATCTTGCAACTTTACTACATACATTGATTAGCTCTAGTAATTTTCTGGTAGAGTCTTTAGGGTTTTCTGTGTAGAGGATCATGTCATCTGCAAACAGTGAGAGTTTTACTTCTTCTTTTCCAATTTGGATTCCTTTTATGTCTTTTTCTGCTCTGATTGCTGTGGCCAAAACTTCCAAAACTATGTTGAATAGTAGTGGTGAGAGTGGGCACCGTTGTTTTGTTCCTGACTTTAGGGGAAACGCTTTCAATTTTTCACCATTGAGGATAATGTTTGCTGTGGGTTTGTCATATATAGCTTTTATTATGTTGAGGAATGTTCCTTCTATTCCTGCCTTCTGAAGGGTTTTGATCATAAATGGATGTTGAAATTTGTCAAAGGCTTTCTCTGCACCTATTGAGATAATCATATGGTTTTTATTTTTCAATTCGTTAATGTGGTGTATTACATTGATTGATTTGCGGATATTGAAGAATACTTGCATCCCTGGGATAAAGCCCACTTGGTCATGATGTATGATCTTTTTAATGTGTTGTTGGATTCCGATTGCTAGAATTTTGTTAAGGATTTTTGCATCTATGTTCATCAGTGATATTGGCCTGTAATTCTCTTTTATTGTGGCATCTTCGTCAGGTTTGGGGATTAGGGTGATGGTGGCCTCATAGAATGAGTTTGGAAGTTTACCTTCCTCTGCAATTTTCGGGAAGAGTTTGAGTAGGATGGGTGTTAGCTCTTCTCTAAATTTTTGGAAGAATTCAGCTGTGAAGCCTTCTGGACCTGGGCTTTTGTTTGCTGGAAGATTTCTGATTACAGTTTCAATTTCCGTGCTTGTGATGGGTCTATTAAGAGTTTCTATTTCTTCCTGGTTCAGTTTTGGAAGGTTGTACTTGTCTACGAATTTGTCTATTTCTTCCAAGTTGTCCATTTTATTGGCATATAATTGCTGATTGTAGTCTCTTATGATCCTTTGTATTTCTGTGTTGTCTGTTGTGATCTCTCCATTTTCATTTCTAATTTTATTGATTTGGTTTTTCTCCCTTTGTTTCTTGATGAGTCTGGCTAGTGGTTTGTCAATTTTATTTACCCTTTCAAAGAACCAGCTTTTGGCTTTGTTGATTTTTGCTATGGTCTCTTTTGTTTCTTTTGCATTTATTTCTGCCTTAATTTTAAAAATTTCTTTCCTTCTACTAACCCTGGGGTTCTTAATTTCTTTCTTTTCTAGTTTCTTTAGGTGTAGAGTTAGGTTGCTTAGTTGGCTTTTCTCTTGTTTCTTGACGTATGCCTGTATTGCTATGAACCTTCCCCTTAGCACTGCTTTTACAGTGTCCCATAGGTTTTGGGTTGTTGTGTTTTCATTTTCATTCATTTCTATGCACACTTTGATTTCTTTTTTTATTTCTTCTGTGATTTGTTGGCTATTCAGCAGCGTGTTGTTCAGCCTCCATATGTTGGAATTTTTAATAGTAATTTATAAGTTCAATGCAATCCCTGTTAAGCTACCAATGGTATTTTTCACAGAGCTAGAACAAATACATGTAGACAAACACAGAGAGTCAGGCAAAATAAGAAGACAGAGGAATATGTTCCTAAGCAAAGAACAAGATAGAACCCCAGAAAAAGACCATAATTAAAAAGAAGGGATAAGTGTGGGGCTGGGAATAAGGAGAGGGGTAAATTGAGAGAATGGGGTTGACATATATACCCTGCTATATATATAAAATAGGCAACTAATGAGGACCTACTGTATAGCACAGGGACCTCTGCTCAATACTCTGTAATGACATACATGGGAAGAGAATCTAAAAATGGAAAAGAATGGAATTATGTATATGGATAACATTCACTTTGCTGTACAGCAGAAAGTAACAAAGCATTGTAAATTAACTATACTTCAATAAAAATTTTTATAAAGGAGATAAGGAACCTATCTGAAAAAGAGTTCAAAGTAATGGTCATAAAGATGCTCTCTGATCTCAGGAGACAAGGGGATGAAAAAAGAGAGAGAACTTATTAGATCTATAAGAAAGTACCAAACAAAGCTTATAACAATTGAAAAATACCGTGGGGGTTTCAAGAGCAGAATGGATGAAGTGGGAGCACAAATCAGGTGGCTGCATTAAAAAGCAATAGGTCTCACCCAGATAGAGCAGAAAAATTAACTAATTTTTTAAAAGTTAGGATAACTTAGGGGATCCCTAAGACAACATCAAGCAGAATAGCTTTTGCACCACAGGGGCCCCAGGAAAGAGAGAGAGAGAAAGGGGCAGAAGAATTATTTGAAGAAATTATATATGAAATGTTCCTTAATCTGGGAAAGGAGACAGACATCCATATTCAAGAAGCCCAGAGAGGTCAAAATAAGGTGACCCAAAGAGAACTACACCACAGCACATCATAATTAACATTTAAAAAGTTAAGGATAAAGACAGAATTTTAAAAGCATCTAAAGAGAGATAGGGTCCCAAGATGGCAGAGGAATAAGATGGGTGGACCACTTTCTCTCCAACAAATATATCAAAAGATGATCTACACATGGAGCAACTTCCACAGAACAACTTATGAACACTGGCAGAGGACACCAGATACCCAGAAAGGCAAACCAATCTCTTGAAAACGAGATAGGACAAAAGATAAAGATGAAAAGCAAGACAGAGGATTTCAGGACAGAGATCCATCCTGGGGAGGGAGTCATGAAAGATAATTTTCCACACAACAGGAAACCCACTCACATGCAGGAGCTTTGGAATCTCAGAGGGCAACCTAACCGGGTAACCAGGGCGGGGTAGGGGATGGAGAGGAAGGGGGGAATTGGATGTGAACTACCACAGAAATCATGCCAAATGGAAATTACCCACCAAGAAGAGGCTTATAGGTCACATCCACCTGCAGCGAGTTGGGGCTTGATGCAGATGTGCTGGCTGCATCCTCAGTCCTTAGAAAAAGGAGCAGGGTTGAATGCCCTAAGGACACTCTGAGGTGACTAATGTGATATAGCACAGACATAATGGGGAAAACCTAAACTGTGGGAATGCCAGAGAGACAAAACAAAAGACCTTACCCGCAGAAAGGCTATAATGCTGCACTGTGACCCACAGTGCACTCATAGGATCCCACAGTAGCGAATACCAAAGGACAGCAAGCTAGCTGCTATTTTTGGCCCTCTCTGGAGGCAGAGAGGGCTTCCCTCATTGCTCAGTCAGTAAATAATCGACCTGCAATTCATGAGATCTGGGTTCAATTCCTGGGTCAGAAAGATCCCCTGGAGAAGGAAATGGCAACCCACTCCAGTACTCTTGCTTAGAGAATCCCATGTACAGAGGGATTCTCTGGCAGGCTATAGACCACGGTGTCGCAAGAGCCAGACATGACTTAATGACTAAACCATCACCACTGGAGGCAGAGAGGTAGGTGCATGACAGCCAGAGGCAGAAAGCAAGGGGTCACTGCAATCTTAGCCCCAGAGACCATTTCTCCCACCAAGCTGTGAGTGGGAACCCAGTCGCTAACCACATCTTCCTGGGATCCTGCACAGTTCATATCTGCCAAGAGTGTGATAGCCTGAGATGAGCTCCCCTGAGGAGACACATGGTCCACCTGGGACTGAGCCCTTGTGGCGCATCCAGGAGCCTGAGTGGCTTGGACCTGGGAAGGGCATGACACTGGATTGTGGCAACCCCTGTGTGGTTCATCCACTGTGAGCACTGGCAGACACATGCCAGTGGGATTTGTTTGCAGTGTCCCTCCGTCTCCCCAGGACAACTGAGCAAGTGAGCCCAAATAAGTGGCCACTTTCCACTGCCTCATATCAGGGCAGAGATCAGACAGTGAAGAGAGACTTGCGAGCAGAGGAGGCCAACCGAAGCAAAGAAAAGAAGGGGAACCAGCCCAGAAATGTCAGATGCAACAGATTAAAATCCTAAATTAAATTGAGACTATGTATTTGAGGGGCAACTGCAGACTTTGAGAACAGGTACAAGCTAGAACAAGGGATTATCTGATGCTGAACTGACTCCACACTGCCCACAATGGCTCCAGAGAAATTCCTAGATACATATTTTCTTTATTATTTTTTTTCACTTAAAAATTTTCTTTTAATTTTTTATTCTTATTTTTTCTTTTTTCTCTCTTTTTTCCCCTTTCTTCCCCTTCTCTTTTTCTTTTGCTCTCTCATTCTGTCCTAATATAGTTCTTTATTTCTCCTATAAGTTTTATTTTTTAGAGCCTACTTGTACATTTCTTCAAAAAAAAAACCCTTATTTTTAAAATAAATTCCATTTGAAAAATAATTGTTTCCATTTTGTTTTTTATTGTACATTTGGGAGTCTAATTTTTATTCTAGGTTTTTAATTTTTGCTTTTTGATATTTTGTTATTAATTTTGTGTCTTTAAGAGTCTAATTTTTAGTATCCATTTTTCACTTAGGGATTTGATTACTGTCTTCATTGCTCTTTTCCCTTTTGACTCTCCCTTTTCTCTTCCTGGTCACCTCTGTCTCCTTCTTCCATTTTCTCTTCTCTATATAGCTCTGTGAATCTCTGGGTGCTATTGTCTGTGGAGAGTTGTTTCACCATTAACCTAGGGGTTTTGTTTTCTGTGCTGTGTGGATGGAGAAGTCTTGATGCTATTGTAAGTGGCCAGGACCAAAACCCAGAGGCAGTAGGCTCAACTCGTAAGCTTAGATCATCATAGAACTTCTTTTTTTTTTTCTCTTTTTATTTTTTTTAATTAATTAATTAATTTTTTTATACAGTTCATAACTTTTATAAATAAAATAAATTAAATGTACAGTGAATAAGTTCTCTGAAGTATTTCAATATTTCTGCAGGTTTAGTAACATCGTAAAATACATTTCAACTAAAATTCACAAATCTAAAAACCTGTTAGGCATTTTTAGGCGTTTTAAGTTGGAAATGAAGACCAATGTTACATCATAATATGCCAATTACAAATAGTACTTCAAATAGCAAATACTACAGTTTGTCCCAAACTTTAAAAACTATTCATGAACTCAACACTGAACTATTGATGGCTATGAGAATTGTTTCCTAGCCTTTTTGAAAATTTCAACCCATTTACGTTTAAGGTAATTATTGATAAGTACGAGCCCATAGCCATTTTCTTTATTGCTTTGCGTTCAAGTTTATACACTCTTTCTGTGTTTCCTGTCTATAGAAGATCCTTTAGCATTTGTTGGAGAGCTGGTTTGTTGATGCTGAATTCCCTCAGCTTTTGCTTGTCTGTAAAGCTTTTGATTTCTCCTTCATATTTGAATGAGATCCTTGCTGGGTATAGTAATCTGGGCTGTAGGGTATTTTCTTTCATCACTTTAAGTATGTCTTGCCACTCCCTTCTGGCCTGAAGAATTTCTGTTGAAAGATCAGCTGTTATCCTTATGGGAATCCCCTTATGTGTTATTTGCTGCTTTTCCCTTGCTGCTTTTAATATTTGTTCTTTGTGTTTGATCTTTGTTAATTTGATTAATATGTGTCTTGGAGTATTTCGCCTTGGGTTTATCCTGTTGGGGACTCTCTGTGTTTCTTGGACTTGGGTGATTATTTCTTTCCCTATTTTAGGGAAGTTTTCAACTATTATCTCCTCAAGTATTCTCTCATGGCCTTTCTTTTTGTCTTCTTCTTCTGGGACTCCTATGATTCGAATGTTGGAGCATTTAACATTGTCCCAGAGGTCTCTAATATTGTCCTCATTTCTTTTAATTCGTTTTTCTTTTTTCCTGTCTGTTTCATTTATTTCTACAATTCTATCTTCTAGTTCGCTTATCCTGTCTTCTGCCTCTTATTCTACTGTTTGTTCCCTCCAGAGTGTTTCTGATCTCATCTACTGCATTATTCATTGTATATTGACTCTTTTTTATTTCTTCTAAGTCCTTATTAAATCTTTCTTCCATCTTCTCAATCCTTTTCTCCAGGTTATTTATCTGTAACTCCATTTTGCTTTCAAGATTTTGAATCATTTTCACCATCAAAATTCGAAATTCTTTATCAGGTAGATTCCCTATATCTTCTTCTTTTGTTTGTGTTGGTGGGCAATTATCTTGTTCCTTTACTTGCTGGGTATTTCTCTGCCTCTTCATCTTGCTTATATTGCTTTGCTTGGGGTGGCCTTTCCCTCTTCTTGCAGTTTGTGGAGTTCTCTTTATTACGTAGTTTCTTCACTGTGTGTGGGGTTGGATGGGTGACTTGTCCGGGTTCCCTGGTTAGGGAAGCATGTGTCGGTGTTCTGGTGGGTGGAGCTGGATTTCTTCTCTCTCCTTTAGAAGACAATGGGCTGCTTTTCTGGGAGCCTGATGTCCTCTGCCAGTATTCAGAAGTTGTTTTGTGGACTTTACTCCGCGTTCAAATGTACTTTTGATGAATTTGTGGGGGAGAGAGTGGTCTCGCCATCTTATCCCTCTGCCATCTTGTTCCTTCCTCCCCAGAACACTGGATTCTTATATTCCACTTGGTCGTGGAGTATCTCTTCCCAGCTGCTCCAGCAAGGCGCAGCCGCTGTACCTTACCTTGGACGAGGGGTATCTCCTCAAGGCTGCCTCTCCTGCTTTGAATGTGGATCAGCTCCTCTCGGCCCTCCAGTGCCCAAGCAGCCACTGCCTCCTGGACGTGGTACAGCTCCTCTCGGCCACCGCCCTAACCCTGGGCTCGGGGTAGCTCCTCTCAGCCACGATCCTGCACGTGGTTGGTTGTGCTGGAGCCGGGCGTCTCTCGCGTCTGTGCCGCCGGAGCCGGGCATCTCTCACGTCTCCCCATCACTCATTACTAAAGAAATGCAAATCAAAACTACAATGAGGTATCATCTCACATTGGTCAGAATGCCTGTCATCAACAAGTCTACAAACAATAAATGCTGGAGAGGGTGTGGAGAAAAGGGAACCCTCTTACAGTTGGTGGGAATGCAAACTGCTACAGCCACTGTGGAGAATAGTGTGGAGATTCCTTTAAAAACTGGGACTAGAACTACCATATGACACAGCAATCCCACTGCTGGGCATATACCCTGAGGAAACCAGAACTGAAAGAAACACATGTACCCAAATGTTCATTGCAGCACTATTTACAATAACTAGGACATGGAAGCAATCTAGATGTCCATTGCCAGATAAATGGATAAGGAAGTTGTGGTACATATACACAATGGAGTATTACTCAATAAAAAGGAACACATTTGAGTCAGTTCTAATGAGGTAGATGAACCTGGAGCCTATTATACAGAGTGAAGTAAGTCAGAAAGAGAAAGACAAATACTGTATATTAATGTGTATATATGTAATTTAGAAAGATGATACCAATGATCCTACATGCAGGGAAGAAAAGGAGACACAGAAATAAAGAACAGGCTTTTGGACTCAACGGAAGAAGGTGAGGGTGGGATGATTTGATAGAATAACATTGAAGCATATACATTACCATATTTAAAATAGATGAACAGTTTGAATTCGATGAATGAAGCAGAGCACCCAAAGCTGGTGCTCTGGGACAACCTGGAAGGCGGGGTGGGGAGGGAGGCTGGAGGGGAGTTCATGACTGGGGGGACACATGTATACCTATGGCTGATTCATATTGATGTATGGCAAAAGCCATCACAATGTTGTAAAGTAATTATCATCCAATTAAAATAAATAAATTAACAAAAAATAAAAGCAGCTAGAGAAAAAACAATGTATTACATACAAGGGAAACCCCATGAGACTATCAGTAGAATTCTCAGGCCAGAGAGGCGTGGAATGATATATTCACAGTGCTGAAAGAAAAGACTTCCAATCCAGAATTCTCTACCCAGAAAGATTATTGTTCAGAATTGAAGAAAAGACTAAGAGTTTTCCACACAAACACAAGTTAAAGGAGTTCATCATCATTAAAAAAGTCTTACAAGAAATGTTGAAAAGGATTCTATAAGTTGAAAAAATATACTAATTAATAATAAGAAAACATACAAAACAATCATCTCACTGGAAAAGATCAACAAAAATTAAAAGTAGAAAGGTAAGTGGATCAATCACTTATAAAGGAAGTATGAAGGTCAAAAAATAAAAGTAGAATTAAAATTGTAATAACTAGTTTAAGGGATGTGTTGGTGATGGACAGGGAGGCCTGGCATTCTGTGATTCATGGGGTCGCGGAGAGTCGGACACGACTGAGCGACTGAACTGAAGTGAACTGAAAATAAAAATATGTAAAATCAGCCTAAAATATGAAGACTGACTGGAAGAGTAAAAAAAAATGTAAAGCTTTTGGAATGTGTTCAAATATAAGTTGCCATCAAAAAATTTTTAAATATATGCACAGGATGTTATTTATGAAACTCTTGGTAACCACAAAGAAAAAAATTACAGTAAATACACAAAAGAAAATGAGAAAGGAATCTAAATATAACACCAAAGAAACCATCAAACCAGAAGAGGGGAAGAGAAGAAAGGAAAAAAGAGGAACTATGGAAACATCCAGAGATCAGTGAACAAGATGGTAATATGTACATGCCTATCAATAACTAATTTAAATGTAAATGGGCTAAATTTGCTAATCAAAAGAGGTAAAATGGCTAAATTGATTTTAAAAATAAGACTCATCTATTCTGCATACAAGAGACTCACCTCAGAAGTAAGGACACACACAGGCTGTGAAGGGATGGAAAAAGATATTCCATGCAAACAAAAATGAAAGAAACTTTCAATAGTTATAGCAGATAAAATAGACTTTAAAACAAAGATTATAATAAAAGACAAGGGTACTAAGCAATAATAAAAAAGCCAATAAAGCAAGAAGATAAATATTCATTAATTTTTATATGTATGCACCCAATGTAGGTGCAATGCTGCAGTCCATCAGGTTGTGAAGTGTTGGATGTGACTTGGCAGCTGAACAACAACCCAAAGTAGGAGCATCAGAATATATGAAGCAAATAGTAATGTACCAAAAAGGAGAAACTGAAAGCAATACTAGTAGGGGACTTAAACACCCCACTAACAGTAAAAGATGGGACTTCCCTGGTGGCTCTGAAGTAAAGAATCCACCTGCCAATGTAGTGATGTGGATTTGATCCCTGGGTTGGGAAGATCCCCTGGAGAAGAAAATGGCAAACTATTACAGTATTCTTGCCTGGGAAATCCCACGGACTGAGGAGCCTGGTGTTCTACAGTACATGGGATCACAAAGAATCAAATATGACTTAGCAACTGAAAACAACAACACACATTCTCCTCAAGAACACATAGAACATTCTGCAGAATAGATCATATATTAGAATACAAAACAAGTCTCCATAAATTCAAGAAAACTGAAATCATATCAGTGTTTTCTCTGACTACAATGATATAAAAATAGAATCAATTACAATAAGAAATATAGAAAATCACAAAAATTGGATATTAAATGACATACTACTGAATAACGAACATTAAAAAATCAAAGAAGAAATTTAAAAATACCTTAAGACAAATGAAAACAGAAATATTACATCCACAATGAAAGAAGTTCCTAGAGAGAAGTTCGTAGCAATACAGGCTTATCTTAAGAAACAAGAAAGATCTCAAAGAAACAATCTAATTTCAAACCTTATAGGAACTAGAAAAAGAATAAATGAAGTTCAAAGTTAGCAGGAAAAAAAAGGAAATAATAAATATAAGAGCAGAAATAAATGAGACTAAAAAGACAATTGAAAAGATGAAAGAAGCTGAGAGTTGGTTATTTGAAAAGGTAAAAAAATCATCTTTGTTATTGTTGTTCAGTCACTAAGTCATGTCTGACTCTGACTCCATGAACTGCAGTATGACAGGCTTTCCTGTCCTTTACTGTTTCCCAAGTTTACTCAAATTCATATCCATTGAGTCAGTGATGATATACAACCATCTCATCCTCTCATCCTGTATTGCTGCCCTTCTCTCCTTTTGGCTTCAATCTTTCCAAGCGTCAGAGTCTTGTCCAGTGAGTTGGCTCTTCACATCATGTGGGCAATATAGTGGAGCTTCAGCTTCAACATCAGTCCTCCCAATGAATATTTAGGGTGGATTTCTTTAGGATTGGCTGGATTGATCTCTTTGCTGTCCAAGGGACTCTCAAGAGTCTTCTCCAGAACCACATTCCAAAATCATCATTTTTTTGGTGCTCGGCCTTCTTTTTGGTTCAGCTCTCGCATCTGTACATGGCTAATGGAAAAGCCATAGCTTTGACTATACAGAACTTTGTAGCAAAGTGATGTCTTTGATTTTTAATTTGCTGTCTAAGTTGCTATAGCTTTCTTTCCAAGGAGCAAGTGTCCTTAATTTTTTTTTATTAATTAATTTTAACTGGAGGACAAGGAGGCCTAGCGTGCTGTGATTCATGGGGTCGCGGAGAGTCGGACACGACTGAGCGACTGAACTGAACTGAACTGAACTGAATTACTTTACAATATTGTGGTGGTTTTGCCATACATTGACATGAATCAGCCATGACTGCAGCCAACATCCACAGTGATTTTGGAGCCCAAGAAAATAATATCTGTCACTGTTTCTACTTTTTCCCCTTCTATTTGCCGTGAAATAATGGTACCAGACAGCCATTTCGCTCTCTTGCATTTCTTTTCCATGGGGAGGGTCTTGGTCCCTGTCTCCTGTACAATGTCACGAACCTCCGTCCAGAGTTCATCAGGCACTCTATCAATCAGATCTAGTCCCTTAAATCTATTTCTCACTTCCACTGTATAATCATAAAGGATTTGATTGAGGTCATATCTGAATGGTCTAGTGGTTTTCCCTACTTTCTTCAATTTAAGTCTGAATTTCGCAATAAGGAGTTCATGATCTGAGCCACAGTCAGCTCCTGGTCTTGTTTTCGCTACCTGTATACAGCTTCTCCATCTTTGGCTGCAAAGAATATAATCAATCTGATTTCGGTGTTGACAATCTAGTGATGTCCATGTGTAGAGACTTTTCTTGTGTTGTTGGAAGAGGGTGTTTGCTATGACCAGTGCATTCTCTTGACAAAACTCTATTAGCCTTTGTCCTGCTTCATTCCGTGCTCCAAGGCCAAATTTGCCAGTCACTCCAGGTGTTTCTTGACTTCCTACTTTTGTATTCCAGTCCCCTATAATGAAAAGGACATCTTTTTTGGGTGTTAGTTCTAAAAGGTCTTGTAGGTCTTCATAGAACCGATTAACTTCGGCTTCTTCAGCATTACTGGTTGGGGCAAAGGCCTGGATTACTGTAATATTGAATGGTGTGCCTTGGAAACGAACAGAAATCATTCTGTCATTTTTAAGATTGCATCCAAGTACTGCATTTTGGACTCTCTTGTTGACCATGATGGCTACTCCATTTCTTCTAAGGGATTCCTGCCCACAGTAGTAGATATAATGGTCATCCGAGTTAAATTCACCCATTCCAGTCCATTTTAATTCACTGATTCCTAGAATAGAATGTTGACGTTCACTCTTGCCATCTCCTGTTTGACCACTTCCAATTTGCCTTGATTCATGGACCTGACATTCCAGGTTCCTATGCAATATTGCTCTTTACAGCACCGGACCTTACTTCTATCACTGGTCACATCCACAGCTGGGTATTGGTTTTGCTTTTGCTCCATCCCTTTATTCCTTCTATAGTCATTTCTCCACTGATCTCCAGCAGCATACTGGGCACCCACCGACCTGGGGAATTCCTCATTCAGTATCCTATCATCTTGCCCTTTGTTACTGTTCATGGGGTTCTCAAGGCAAGTATACTAGTGGGCCTTAGAAAGCATCACTACTAACAAAGCTAGTGGAGGTGATAGAATTCCAGTTGAGCTATTTCAAGTCTTGAAAGATGATGCTGTGAAAGTGCTGCACTCAATATGCCAGCAGATTTGGAAAACTCAGCAGTGGCCACAGGACTGGAAGAGGTCAGTCTTCATTCCAATCCCAAAGAAAGGCAATGCCAAAGAATGCTCAAACTACCGCACAATTGCACTCATCTCACACGCTAGTAAAGTCATGCTCAAAATTCTCCAAGCCAGGCTTCAGCAGTATGTAAACCGTGAACTCCCAGATGTTCAAGCAGGTTTTAGAAAAGGCAGAGGCACCAGACATCAAATTGCCAACATCCGCTGGATCATGGAGAAAGCAAGAGAGTTCCAGAAAAACATCTATTTCTGCTTCATTGACTATGCCAAAGCCTTTGACTGTGTCGATCACAATAAACTGTGGAACATTCTGAAAGAGATGGGAATCCCAGACCACCTGACCTGCCTCTTGAGAAACCTGTATGCAGGTCAGGAAGCAACAGTTAGAACTGGACATGGAACAGCAGACTTGTTCCAAATAGGAAAAGGTGTACGTCAAGGTTGTATATTGTCACCTTGCTTATTTAACTTATATGCAGAGTACATCATGAGGAACGCTGGGCTGGAAGAAGCACAAGCTGGAATCAAGATTGCTGGGAGAAATATCAATAACCTCAGATATGCAGATGACACTACCCTTATGGCAGAAAGTGAAGAGGAACTCAAAAGCCTCTTGATGAAAGTGAAAGAGGAGAGTGACAAGGTTGGCTTGAAGCTCAACATTCAGAAAACTAAGATCATGGCATCTGGTCCCATCACTTCATGGGAAATAGATGGGGAAACAGTGGAAACAGTGTCAGACTTTATTTTGGGGGGCTCCAAAATCACTGCAGATGCTGATTGCAGCCATGAAATTAAAAGACGCTTGCTCCTTGGAAGGAAAGTTATGACCAACCTTGATGGTATATTAAAAAGCAGAGACATTGCTTTGCCAACAAAGGTCCGTCTAGTCAAGGCAATGGTTTTTCCCGTGGTCATGTATGGATGTGAGAGTTGGACTGTGAAGAAAGCTGATCGCCGAAGAATCAATGTTTTTGAACTGTGGTGTTGGAGAAGACTCTTGAAAGTCCCTTATACTGCAAGGAGATCCAACCAGTCCATTCTAAAGGAGATCAATCCTGGATGTTCATTGGAGGGACTGATGCTAAAGCTGAAACTGCAATACTTTGGCCACCTCATGAGACGAGTTGACTCACTGGAAAAGACTCTGATGCTGGGAAAGGTTGGGGGGTGGGAGGAGAAGGGGATGACGGAGAATGAGATGGCTGGATGGCATCACCGACTCTGTGGACATGAGTTTGAGTGTATTCCGGGAGTTGGTGATGGACAGGGAGGCCTGGCGTGCTGTGATTCATGGGGTCGTGGAGAGTCGGACACGACTGAGTGACTGACCTGAACTGAACTGAATGGTACCAGATGCCATGTCTTCGTTTTTTGCATTCTGAGTTTCAAGCCAGTGTTTTCACTCTCCTCTTTCACTCTCAGCAAGAGGCTCTTTAGTTCCTCTTCACTTTCTGCTATTACAGTGGTACAACTGCATATCTGAGGTTGTTGATATTTCTCCTGGCAGTCTGGATTCCAACTTTTAATTCATCTAGCCGAGCATTTCGCATGATGTACTCTGCATAGATGCTAAATAAACAGAATTACAATACATAACCGTGTCCTATTCCTTTCCCAATTTGGAACCAGTCCATTGTTCCATGTCCGTTTCTTACTGTTGCTTCTTGACCTGCATACAGGTTTCTCAGGAGATAGGTGAGATGGTCTGGTATTCCCATCTCTTTAAGAATTTTCCACAGCTTATTGTGATCCACACAGTCAAAATTTTTAGCACAGTCAATGAAGCAGAAAGAGATGTTTTTCTGGAATTGTCTTGCTTTATTCATGATCCAACGAGTGTTTGCAATTTTATCTCCGGTTTCTCTGTCTTTTCTAAACCCAGCTTGTACATCTGAAAGCTCCCAGTTCATGTACTACTGAAGCCTAGCTTGAAGGATTTTTAGCATATCCTTGCTAGCATGTGAAATGAGCACAATTGTATGGTAGTTTGAACATTCTTTGGCATTGCCCTTTTTGGGGATTGGAATGAAAACTGACCTTTTCCAATCCTGTGGCCACTGCTGGGTTTTCTAAGTTTGCTGCCATATTGAGTGCAACACTTTCATAGCATCATCTTTTAGGATTTGAAATAGCTCAGCTAGAATTCCATCTACTTTGTTCATAATAATGCTTCCTAAGGCTCACTTGCAACAACAGATTGGTTCCAAATAGGGAAAGGAGTGTGTCAAGGCTGTATACTGTCACCCTGCTTATTTAACTTATATGCAGAGTACACCATGAGGAACGCTGGGCTGGAAGAAGCACAAGCTGGAATCAAGATTGCCGGGAGAAATATCAATCACCTCAGATATGCAGATGACACCACCCTTATGGCAGAAAGTGAAGAGGAACTCAAAAGCCTCTTGATGAAAGTGAAAGAGGAGAGTGACAAGGTTGGCTTGAAGCTCAACATTCAGAAAAACAAGATCATGGCATCTGGTCCCATCACTTCATGGGAAATAGATGGGGAAACAGTGGAAGAAGTGTCAGGCTTTATTTTTTTAGGCTCCAAAACCACTGCAGATGCTGGTAGCAGCCATGAAATTAAAAGACGCTTACTCCTTGGAAGGAAAGTTATGACCAACCTAGATAGCATATTAAAAAGCAGAGACATTACTTTGCCAACCAAGGTCCATCTAGTCAAGGCTATGGTTTTTCCCGTGGTCATGTATGGATGTGAGAGTTGGACTGTGAAGAAAGCTGATCGCCGAAGAATTGATGCTTTTGAACTGTGGTGCTGGAGAAAACTCTTGAGAGTCCCTTGGACTGCAAGCAGATCCAACCAGTCCATTCTAAAACAGATCAATCCTGGGTGTTCATTGGAAGGACTGATGCTAAAACTGAAACTGCAATACTTTGGCCACCTCATGCGACGAGTTGACTCACTGGAAAAGACTCTGATGCTGGGAGGGATTGGGGGCGGAGGAGACAGGGACGACAGAGAATGAGATGGCTGGATGGCATCACCAGCTCGATGGACATGAGTTTGAGTGAACTCTGGGAGTTGGTGATGGACAGGGAGGCCTGGCATGCTGTGATTCATGGGGTCTCAAAGAGTCGGACATGACTGAGCGACTGAACTGAACTGAACTGAACTGAAGGCTCACTTGACTTCATTCAGACTGACTCCAGGATGTCTGGCTCTGGGTAAGTGGCCACACCATCGTGGCTATATAAGACCTTTTTTGTATTGTTTTTCTGTGTTTTCTTGCCACCTCTTATTAATGTCTTCTGCCTCTGGTAGGTCCTTACCATTTCTGTTGTTTATTGCACTCATCCTTGCATGAAATGTTCACTTTATATCTCCAGTTTTCTTAAAGAGATCTCCAGTCTTTCCCATTCTATTGTTTTCCTCTACTTTGCATTGTTCATTGAAAAAGGACTTCTTATCTCTCTTCGATATTCTCTGGAACTCTACATCCAGTCAGGTATATCTTTCATCTTCCGTCCTTTTCACTCCTTTTTTCCCCTCAGCTATTTGTAAAGTCTCCTCGAACAACTACATTGCCTTCTTGCATTTCTTTTTCTTTGGGATGGTTTTGGTCCCTGCTGCCTGTACAGTGTTCAGTTCAGTTCAGTTGCTCAGTCATGTCCGACTCAGCGACTCCATGGACTGCAGCCTACCGGGCTCCTCCATCCATGGGATTTTCCAGGCAAGAGTACTGGAGTTGGGTGCCATTGCCTTCTCCAATATTGGGTGTATATATACTTAAAATTGTTATTTCACTTTGGTTGATCCCTTGATAATCATGTATTGTTCTTCTTTGTGTCTTATAACAGTCCTTATATTAAATCCCATTTTATCTGATGTAAGTATTGTTACTCTGGCTTTTTTTTAGAAAGAATTTTTTTTTTTTTTTTTTTACTGAGAAAAAAGATGCTTGCTCCTTAGAAGAAAAACTATGACAAAATTAAGCAGTGTATTAAAAAGCAGAGGCATTACTTTGCTGACAAATGTCCAAATAGTCAAAGCTATGGTTTTCCCAGTAGTCATGTACAGATGTGAGAGTTGGACCATAAAGAAGGCTGATTGATGGTGAATTGATGCTTTCAAACTGTGGTGTTGGAGAAGACTCTTGAGAGTCCCTTGGGCTGCAAGGAGATCAAATCAGTCAATCCTAAAGGAAATCAACCTTGAATAGTCATAAGAAGGACTGATACTGAGGCTGAAGCTCCAATACTTTGGCTACCTGATGCGAAGAGCCAGTTCATTGGAAATGACCCTGATGTTGGGAAAGATTGAGGGCAGGAGAAGAAAGGGACGACAGAGGATGCGATGGTTGGATGGCATCACTGACTCAATGAGCGTGAGTTTGAGCAACTCTGGGAGATGGTGAAGGACAGGAAGCCTGGCATGCTGCAGTCCATGGCGTCAGAAATAATCGGGCAAGACTGAGTGACTGAACAGCAAGAAAAAAGCTCAACATATCAAAATTAATGTGATACTTTTATTTATTTATTTTTATTTTTTTAAATGTATGTATTTTAATTGGAGGCTAATTACTTTACATTAGTGTATCGGTTTTGCCAAACATTGATTGACATGAATCTGCCCCAGGTGTACATGTATTCCCCATCTTGAACCCCCCTCCCACCTCCCTCCCCATCGCATCCCTCTGGTTCATCCCAGTACACCAGCCCCGAGCATCCTGTATCATGTATTGAACCTGGACTGGTGATTCGTTTCACATATGATACTTTTAGAAGATGATGTAAATCCAAGTGGCCGTGGATTTGTTGATGCCTTCTTAAGTACAACACTAAAAGCATGATCCATAAAAGAAAAAAGCTGATATGATGGACTTAATTAAAATTAAAAACATCTGCTCTACAAAAGACACTGTTAATAGAATGAAAGGACAAGCCACAGACTGGGAAATAATCTTTGCAAAACACATGTCAGGTGAAGGACAAGGATCCAAAGTATACAAAGAACTCTTAAAATTCAACAAAAAGAATACAAACATTGCCAAAATGGGCAAAAGATATGGAAAGAAATCTCCCTAAAGAAGATGTACAGATGGCAAATAGCATATGAAAAATGCTCAGCATCATATGTCATTAGGGAGTTGCAAATTAAAACAACAGAAAGATAGCACTACACACCTATTACCATGACCAAAACCTAAACAAATGAGAACACTAAATTCTGGTGAGGATTTGGAGCAGTGGGAGATCTCATTCATTGCTGGTTGGAATGAAAAATGGTACAGCCACTTTGGAAGACAGTTTGGAAATGTTTTACAAAATTAAACATGCTCTACCATGTTTCAGCAGTCATGATCCTGAGTGTTTAACCAAATAAGTTGAAATTTTTTATCCACAAAAAAGCCTGCACATAAATGTTTATAGCAAGTTTATTCAGGGAATTCCACAAGTTAGTGTTTTCATAGTTTTTGAATAAACACCCAGGAGTGAAATTCCTGGGTCACGTGGTAGTTCTATTTTCAGTTTTTTGGGGAAGAATCTCCACACTATTTTCCAAAGCTATTGTACAATTTTACATTCCTGCCAACAGCATATGAGTTACCTGCTTTCCACATCTCCAACACTTGTTATTTGTAGTCATTTTGATAGCTGCCATTCTAATGAGTATGAGATGATATCATTGTGGCTTTGATTTGTATTTTCCTGATGATTAGTGATGTTCAGCATATTTTCATCTGACTGTTGGAAACCAGTATGTTTTCTTAGGAAAACATAGGAAAAATACCTATTTCCCATTTTCATAGGAAAAATACCTATTCAGGTCTTCTGCCCATTTTATAAACAGGTTGCTTTTTTGATGTTGAGCTGCAAGAGTTCTTCCTACCTTTTAGAATATAAAGCCTTTATCAGATATATTATTGGCAAATATGGTCTCCCGTTCAGTAGGTGACCTTTTCATTTTGTTGACATTTTCCTTCACTGTGCATACGTTTTTTAGTCTGATGTAGTCCTATTTGTTTATTTTTTGTTTGTCTCCCTGAAGAAACATATAAAAAAATTACTAAGACAGATGTCAAAGAGAGTGCCTATGTTTTCTTCAATATTAGGTTTAATTGTTTTTCATCTTACATTTAGGTGTTTAATCCATTTTGAGCTTATTTTTGTATATTGTATGAGAAATTTTTTAATTTTATTTTTTCACATGTAGCAGCCCAGTTTTCCTAGCCCCATTTATCAAAATATAGAGTCCGTGGACTATACAGCCCTCAGAATCACCAGGCCAGAATAAAGGCATGGGTAGCCTTTCCCTTCTCCAGGGGATCCTCCCAACACAGGGATCGAACCCAGGTCTCCCATATTGCAGGCAGATTATTTACCAGCTAAGCCACCAGAGAAGCCTAATAATACTGGAATGGGTAAACTATCCCTTCTCCAGGGGAACTTCCTGACCCAGAAATTGAACTTGGACCTCCTACATTGCAGACGGATTCTTTACCTTATCAACTCTAGTTGCCTTGTATCCTAGGCCATCAGCTCCATCTTCACAACTCAGCTAGTCTGGCATGTTCTTCCTCACTTTCCCTTCTCTGACCTGTAGTGTAGAAACACTCAAAATAGTATTCTGAGGCATTTGTAAGTTTTAACTCAGTTGTTTCCCATCTTTCAGGGATCACTGTCTGATGGGGATGATTGTGTCTCCCTAAATTTGTATGTTGAAATCCTACCCACCCTCTCCACATGATGATATTTTAATATGGGACTTTTGGGAAGTAACTAGAATTAGAAGAGGGCATGAGGATGGAGTCCTCATGAATGAGATTAGTGCCCTTATAAGAGTTAGAACTCCTGTCCTCTTTCTGTTCTCTTTCATGAGGGAATACAATGAGAAGTTGATAGTCTGCTCTCAACAGAATCTGAACATGCTGGCACCCTGATCTTAGCCTCCAGAACTGTGAGAAATAAATGCCTGCTGTTTATTAGCCACCCATTTTATGGCATTTTTTATGGCAGCCCAAGCTAACTGAAACATTGTTCCTTATCTGATTGTCTTGAAAACGGTTGTTTCATACATTCTTGTCTGATTGTTGTTATTGTCATTGCTTCAAGTTGGAGGCTAAATCCAGTCCGCTACTCTGTCTTGTCCAGAAGTGGTTTTACTAGAGTAATTTTTTAAAATTATCTTTTCAGTCATTTTAAATATAGCATGATATATACATTCCTAAAAATCACCACACCATGCAAAATTATGCAATAAAAACCCATTTTGCTCATAGAAAAATTAGGCTATGAATACAACACCAGAAAATTCTGACACATTAAATGAAACGATAAGTACTAAATAAAAATGGAAGTACAGTTTTTAACAGGTTAAATGACTAATAAATACACAAATACTATAACAAACATAACACTTTACCTTGTGAAAAATCTGAAATTTACTTGTGGGAGGGCATGCCCATTCTCCTGCCAGCCTGGCCACCTCACCCTCACCATGTTGTATGTATGAGGAAGAAAGCAAAAGAGCTTTTAAAAACATTGAGAGAAATGGTAGATTAAAAAGAAAAAAACAAAACAAAGAACATGGAGAAAAAAGTGCAAATAGTCTGACAAGACAGACAGGAAATTAAAGCTAGAATGTACTAGGCTGAGCAGCCAAGATGACCATGTGAAGGGATATAACTTGTGAATTATCATCAAGTGATAGAAGGGTTGTCCAAGATAAGATGGAGAATTTCAACACCAGATATGGATGTGTGGGGCTCATTGTCCTTGAGGCATGTGGGAACATGCGTTTTATGACCTACTTTTCTCAGTTCATCTGGGTGCAGTCTTTTGCAGTTACCTAGTGTTTTTTTAGGTACAAAATTATGCTTCAGTCAGTTCAGTCACTCAGTCATGTCCAACTCTTTGTGATCCCGTGGACTGCAGCACGCCAGGCCTCCCTGTCCATCACCAACTCCCAGAGTATACCCAAACTCATGTCCATTGATTCAGTGATGCCATCCAACCATCTTATCCTCTGTCGTCCCCTTCTCCTCCTGCCTTCAATCTTTCGCAGCATCAGGGTCTTTTCAAATGAGTCAGTTCTTCCCATCAGGTGGCCAAGCATTGGAGTTTCAGCTTCAACATCAGTCCTTCCAATGAACACCCAGAACTGATCTCCTTTAGGATGCACTGGTTGGATCTACCTGCAGTCCAAGGGACTCTTAAGAGTCTTCTCCAACACCACAGCTCAAAAGCACCAATTATTTGGTGCTCAGCTTTCTTTATAGTCCAATTCTCACACCCATACATGACCATTGGAAAAACCATAGCCTTGACTAGATGGACCTTTGTTGGCAAAGTAACGTCTCTGCTTTTTAATATGCTGTCTAGGTTGATCATAACTTTCCTTCCAAGGAGTAAGAGTCTTTTAATTTCATGGATGCAGTTAAGGAAATGCAAAATTTAAATCCTCTCAAATTCTTCTATAACATATCAAATGTCTAGAAACAAATCATGTTTTCAAACCAAGCATTATAGAAGAACTCTCTTTCCCTTCTATTTCCTGGACTTGTTTTTCTTTTTATTTTAGTATTTAATTAAAATACTTTTCATATATATATTAGAATTAAATTTTTTTAAGGATTTGAATATCATATTAAATGATAATTTTGCTTCATATAAATTTTTTTGTTCTTTCAGAAAATTTGGCAGATAAATGGAAAAAAGATGACACATTCTTTCAAAGAAATGCTGGACTTTATCCACAATTCTCTTTAAGGGTTATTAGAGTCTATAGAATTTACACTTTCCATTATCTATGATAATTTTTCAACTCTTTAGTGATGAAGTTAACTTTTCAAAAGCCTGGTAGTAATGAAACAAATGGTTCTTCTTAAAAAAGATGCAAATGAATTTTGTATGGTAGAGATGCATTTGATTCTACACCACTCTCAAACCTCTGTGAGAGAGATGATTTTAGTTACCTGCTCTTAGGATTCTATTTAAACCTATTTCAACATCTTAATTGTTCCCTCATTAATTAATAAGTTACATGAAATTATTAATGCATGCCAATTTCATTTTACATAATTTTACTTTTCTTCAATTATCATTTAACAGTTCAAAAAGTCCATCACACTCTTTTTTTCTTTTTTGGCCATGCTGCACGACATGTGGGATCTTAGTTTCCAGACCAGGGATCAAATATACAACCCCTGCAATGGAAGTATGGAGTCTTAACCAATGAACTACCAGGGAAGTCCCCTTCACCTTACTTTTGCATCAAATGTTTTTTGAGATGTATGATGCCAATACCATTTTTTAATGCTTTCTAGTTGTGGCAGGCAGACTTAAAGATTGGTCTCCAATGATTCACATCTTCTGTTGAAAATCTAGTGTAATCATCTCTTTTCAAGTGTAACAAATTGAATTCATCAAAAGTGATGGGATATCACTTCTGTGTTTATGTTTCATGAGCTTGTGACCTCCATCTTGTTACTAGAATCTCTTCCATGTTGGATTTGACAAAGCAAGGTGCCAAATTGGGAAGGTCAGAGAGCTGAAAAACTTGTAGCTGCAAGAAACTGTGCTCTTATGATGGCCCTAAGTTCAGTTCAGCTCAGTCACTCAGTCGTGTCTGACTCTTTGAAACCCCATGGACTGCAGCACGCCAGGTTTCCCTGTCCATCACCAACTCCTGCAGCTTGCTCAAACTCATGTCCATTGAGTCGGTGATGCCATCCAACCATCTCATCCTCTGTCGCCCCTTCTCCTCCTGCCTTCAATTTTTCACAGCATCAGGATCTTTACCAATGAATCAGTTTTTCACATCAAGTAGCCAAAGTATTGGAAATTCAGCTTCAGCATCAGTCCTTCCAGTGAATATTCAGGACTGATCTCCTTTAGAATGGACTGGTTGGATCTCCTTGCAGTCCAAGGGACTCTCAAGAGTCTTCTCCAACACCACAGTTCAAAAGCATCAATTCTTTAGTGCTCAGCTTTCCTTATAGTCCAACTCTCACATCGTTACATGAACTGCTAGAAAAACCATCTGTCTGTCTGTCTGTTCAGTCGCTCAGTCGTGTCCGACTCTTTGCGACCCCGTGGACTGTAGCCTACCAGGCTTCTCCGTCCATGGGATTCTAGCTTTGACTAAATGGACCTTTGTTGGCAAGGTAATCTTTCTGCTTTTTCATATACTGTCTAGGGTGGTCATGGCTTTTCTTCCAAGAAGCAAGCATCTTTTAATTTCATGGCTTCACTCACCATCTGCAGTGATTTTGGAGCCCCCCAAAATAAAGTATTTCACTGTTTTCATTGTTTCCCCATCTATTTGCCATGAAGTGATGGGACCAGATGCCATGATCTTAGTTTTTTTAATGTTGAGTTTTAAGCCAACTTTTTCACCCTTCTCTTTTACTTTCATCAAGTGGATCTTTAGCTTTTCTTCACTTTCTTCCATAAGGGTGGTGTCATCTGCATAGCTGAGTTTATTGATATTTCTCCTGGCAATCTTTATTCTAACTTGTGCTTCACCTAGCCTGGCATTTTGCATGATGTATTCTTCATATAAGTTAAATAAGCAGAGTGGCAATATACAGCCTGGATGTACTCCTTTCCCGGTTTAGAATCAGTCTGTTGTTCCATGTATGGTTCTAACTGTTGCTTGTTGACCTACATACAGATTTCTCAGGAGGCAGGTAAGGTAAGATAAACTTCCCATGTCAGTATGTGCCTAATATGCTACTGGAGAATAGTGGGGAGATAACTCCAGAAAGAATGAAGAGTTGGAGCCAAAGTGAAAACAACACCCAGTTCTGGATGTGACTTATAATGGAAGTAAAGTCCAATGCTATAAAGAACAATATTGCATAGGAACCTTGAATGTTATGTCCCTGAATCAAGGTAAATTGGAAGTGGTCAAACAGGAGATGGCAAGAGTGAATATCGAAATTTTAGGTATCAGTGAACTCAAATGGAATGGAATGGGTGAATTTAATTCAGATGACCATTATATCTACTACTGTGGACAAGAATCCTTTAGAAGAAATGGAGTAGCCATCATAGTCAACAAAAGAGTCCAAAATTCAGTATTTGGATGCAATATCAAAAATGACAGAATGATCTCTGTTCGTTTCCAAGCAAACCATTCAATATCACAGTAGTCCAAATCTAAGTCCTAACCAGTAATGTTGAAGAAGCTGAAACTGAATGGTTCTTTGAAGATCTACAAGACCTTCTAGAACCAACCCAAAAAGTTGTCCTTTTCATCACAGGGGACTGGAATGCAAAAGTAGGAAGTCAAGAGATATCTGGAGTAACAGGCAAATTTGGCCTTGGAGTACAGAATGAAGCAGGGCAAAGGCTCACAGAGTTTTGCCAAGAGAACTCACTGGTCATAGCAAACACCCTCTTCCAACAACACAAGACAAGACTCTATACATGGGCATCACCAAATGATCAATACCAAAATCAGATTGATTATATTCTTTGCAGCCAAAGATGGAGAAGCTCTATACAGTCAGCAAAACCAAGATGGGAGCAGACTGTGGCTCAGATCATGAACTCCTTATTGCCAAATTCAGACTTAAATTGAAGAAAGTAGGAGAACCACTAGACCATTCAGCTATGACCAAAATCAAATCCCTTATGATCATACAGTGGAAGTGAGAAATAGATTCAAGGGATTAGATCTGATAGACAGAGTGCCTGAAGAACTATGGATGGAGGTTTGTGACGTTGTACAGGAGACATGGATCGAGACCATCCCCAAGAAAAAGAAATGCAAAAAGGCAAAAGGACTGTCTGAGGAGGCCTTACAAATAGCTTTGAAAAGAATAACAGTGAAAAGCAAAGGAGAAAACGAAAAATATACCCATTTGAATGCAGAGTTCCAAAAAATAGCAGGGAGAGATAAGAAAGCCTTCCTCAGTGATCAGTGTAAAGAAACAGATGGAAAGAATGGAATGGGAAAGACTGGAGATCTCTTCAAGAAAATTAGAGATACCAATGGAATATTTCATTCAAAGATGGGCACAATAAGGGACAGAAATGGTATGGACCTAACAGAAGCAGAAGATATTAAGAAGTGGCAAGAATACACAGAAGTATACAGAAAAGATCTTCATGACTCAGATAACCTCAATGGTGTGCTCACTCACCTAGAGTCAGACATCCTGGAATTCTAAAGATGACTCCACTAAAATGCCTGCCTGAGAAAGCTAAACACTGCCAAGAGAATATACTGTTTGTCCTACCAAGGACCTAATGATAGGCCACCGCTTTAGTGTTCCCTTAATTCGGGCATTTACTGTAAAAGGACTTACAATTATGAATCCTTTCTCTGTTCTTTTGAGATGTATATCTATGTCCTACAACTAGATGTGTCTTTTTCAAAGACCAGAAAGTCATTGCTTCAAAATGTAATCATAAGCAAAGATAGAGCACTCCCAGTCTCTGGGGGAAGATAAAATCCTAATCTTGATAATTGCCAGCTAGCAGACACTGGCCCAACTGCATTTGCACTGACAAACCCTTCATAATGTTTCACTTCTTTAACTCTCCTTGAGTCTCCATTCACCCTTCCTTGATTTTCCCTTTAAAATACCAGAACGCTTCCTCACAAATTGGTATGAGGCTTAGTTCTTTCTCTTACTGGCAGCAGAAATGTTTTCACTGCTTTAACTAATGCCCAGCTGTGATTATCTCTTACAGATCACATAGCAAAGAAGTGAAAGCAGCCTCTGAAGAAACAACCAGCATGAAAGTGAGGCCCTCAGTCTAACAGTTGCAAAGAACTGAATTCTGCTAACCGCAAGAGCTTGAATGTAGATCTTGCCCAGTTGAACCTTCAAATGAGACTGCAGCCCTGGACAACACCTTGACTGCAGCTTTGTGAGGGACCTTAAAGCAGATGACTCAGCTAAGCTGTGCCTGGACTTCTGATCCAGAAAAACCATGTGATAACAAAGTGTGGGTTTTTTTTCACTAGCCAAACTTATGGTAATTCGTAATGCAGCATTATATAACTAATACAGTCTTCCTCTCTAGAAGCTTTAAATTTTCTCTTTCTCTTTTGTAGTCTCTATTTTCTCTATTTTTAGGCATGGTTTTTGTTTCTGTTTTTTTCCTTTTCTTCCCTACTCATTTCTTTACGGCTCTTTTCATCTGACATTTTCTACTTTATTTAATCCTGGAAAAATAGTTTATAGATTTAAAAAATTGTTTACATTTTTCTCTTTCTGCAACTCTTGTTATCTAGATATTGACACATAGCTTCTATCTAACACAATTTTATTATTTATTTATTATTATTTAATTTCAAAGATTGATATTAAATAATTAATAAATACTAATTTTTATATTTTCCAGTTGCTGTCCAACATTTTTCTTGATGTGTTCTCTCAGTTCCCTAAGTTTTCCTTCATCTGTATGATTCTACTAATTGTCACTCTAATGTATTTTTAACTCATATATTATAGACCTAATAAATTCATTTTTTGGTGGTTTTCCAATTATAATTTTCTTTAATTTTCCTTATAACCTTAACTTGATTGATAATGCATATTTAAAATTTTGGTTTATCTGTTTTAGTAACTCTTATTCATATTATATTATTTCAATAATTCCATTTGTCTTCTTCTGAAACGTGTATTCCTTTTTACTTACTTTGGTTTGTGACGCCATATTCTCCTGTTGACTGTGGTTGCTTTACCTGGTAATATGTTTTAAGCAAGGCTCAAAGGCCTTACCGATATTTATGTCATTTTCCAGTAAAACGAAGGAGAGTGGGTAGGTTGAAGTCTAGAACAGAGAACTCCAGGTATCCCCAAACAGTAAAATATTCCTGATTTCTGTCTCCCCACAAACCAGGTCCCCAAGTGAGGGTTTCACTTCACTGAAATAATTCACTGGAATTTTGGGAGGAAGCTGTGTCCTAGACTCTACTCTATAAGTCTTAGGATTTTTTACAGCAACAGAGATGCCTGCATCTCAAACTATTTATCTATTAATATCTTATTCAATGCTTCACCTCAACAGTGCTCTTTGTGTGCTTAATCACCCAGTTGTGTCTGACTCTTTGCAACCCCCCCCACTCTAGCCCGCCATGCTCCTTTGTCCATGGGGATTCTCCAATCTAGAACACTAGAGTAGGTTCCATGTTCTCCTCCTCCAGGAGATCTTCCCAACCCAGGGATCAAACCCAGGTCGGCTGCATTGCAGGAAGATTCTTTACCATCTGGGCCACCAGAGAAGCCTGAAGTGTTATTTGCTGACTGATATTATCATGAACACTTGCACCAGGAATCTTGACTATTTCTTTAACTTCCTTCTGAGTGGATGGACAGACATTGATAACCCCAGGCAATGTGGGAGAGAGGGAACAGAAATAACTTAAAACTGCCTTTTTCCAACCTATGATTTCCGTTTTCTGTGCTCAGACCGCAGTTACTTTCTTCCCTACACGTTCATTTTAAGACAGCCTTCGGTTCCCTCTGGAGTTTTCAAAATGTTTTTCAGTTCAGTTCAGTCGCTCAGTTGTGTCCACTTCTTTGGAACCCTATGGACTGCAGCACGACAGGCTTCCCTGTCACTAACTCCCAGAGTTCACTCAAACTCATGCCCATTGAGTCGCTGATGCCATCCAACCATCATATTCTCTGTCATTCCTTTCTCCTCCTGCCTTCAATCTTTTCCAGCATCAGGGTCTTTATAAATTAGTCAGTTCTTTGCATCAGGTGGCCAAAGTACTGGAGTTTCAGCTTCAACATCAGTCCTTCCAATGAATATTCAGGACTGATTCCCTTTAGGATGGACTGGTTAGATCTCTTTGCAATCCAAGGGACTCTTAAGTGTCTTCGCCAACACCACAGTTCAAAAGCATCAATTCTTCAGTGCTCAGTTTTCTTTATAGTCCAACTCTCATGCCCATACATGACTACTGGAAAAACCATAGCTTTGACTAGACGGACCTTTTTTGGCAAAGTAATGGCTCTGCTTTTTAATATGCTCTCTAGGTTGGTCATAACTTTTCTTCCAAGGAGTAAGCGTCTTTTAATTTCATGGCTGCAGTCACCATCTGCAGTGATTTTGGAGCCCCCCCCCCAAAAAAAATAAAGTCTGTCACCGTTTCCACTGTTTCCCCATCTATTTCCCATGAAGTGATGGGACCAGATGCCATGATCTTAGTTTTCTGAATGTTAAGTTTTAAGCTCACAATGTTCTTAGTTCTTAGAATATGCTTTCCTTTAATAATATAGGAGAAGGAAATAGTAGCTCTTAGTTCACCACTGTAGCAGGATTCAACAAATGTTGTGTTATAATTGTTATTTATAGTACTTGCAAATAAAAATTGGAGAAGGAAATGGCAACCCACTCCAGTGTTCTTGCCTGGAGAATGCCGGGGACAGGGGCGCCTGGTGGGCTGCCGTCTATGGGGTCGCACAGAGTCGGACATGACTGAAGCGACTTAGCAGCAGCAGCAAAGAAAAATCTCTGCTGTATTTATAGTTATTTCCCCTTTTCATTCTGTATTTTTGCTCTTTTTATTGGGCTTGATTAATCTCTCTTAATGTCTACATCTAGTGTTGATCTTATCAAAGAATCAGCTTGTGGCTTTGTTAACTTACTGATTATTATTATTATTTACTTCACTTGCTTATTCTTGTTTCCAGTATTCTGTTGCTTCTAAAAATATGTCTAAATTGGATTCTTAACTTTCTAAAAGTTAATTAATTTGACTGTGTTGTGTCCAAGTTTTAGTATGCAAGATTTTCCTTGTGGTATGTGGAATCTTTTTTCAAACTTTTTTAGTTGCAGCATGCAGAATCTATTGTTACAGTGGAGCTACCCTACGCCTGAGGTCAGGGCCGGCGGCCGAGAGGAACAACCCCAAGTCCAAGTAGCGGTGGCTGCGTGGGTGCAGGAGGGCCAAGAGGAGCTACTCCACGTTCAAAGTCAGGAGGGGTGACCGTGAGGAGATACCTCTCGTCCAAGGTAAGGTGCAGCGGCTACACTTTGCTGGAACAGCTGTGAAGAGATACCCCACGACCAAGGTAAGAGAAACCCAAAAAGGATAGGTATTGCAAGAGGGCATCAGAGGGCAGACACACTGAAATCATAATCACAGAAAACTAGTCTATCTGATCACACAGACCACAGCCTTGTCTAACTCAATGAAACTAAGCCATGCCGTTTGGGGACACCCAAGACGGGTAGGTCATGGTAGAGTGGTCTGACAGA